>NC_025995.2:3287190-3361307 GCF_000442705.2 Elaeis guineensis
GGCCGGAGCCCGATTACAATCCAAAGCAAAACAGAAGACAAAATAAAACCGACTAATCATCGGAGTCGACGTCCTCCACTGGACGACGATGCGAGTTGGTCGGAAGATCTGCTCTGACTTCAGCCATCGGAGCCGACTGGTCTTCGGCAACCAGCTCTGCGACGTCTTCGGCTTCCGCCCTGGTGGAGAGACCATCCGACGCTGGTCCGGCCGTCTCCTCCGCAGCTGGGGCCTCCGACCCTGGCAGAACCACGTTGCTGAGGTCAAGTTCGGGGTACAAGCTCCGAACGGCTTCCCGGGCATCCTCGTACCCGACTTGGTACGAGAGGTAGCCGCTCTCGAGGAGCTCTTCGCGGTACTCCTCTGAGTCCCGGAAGACCTCGACCACCCGACCCAAAGCCACCTTCGCCGACTCTGATTCGGCTTTGGCAACGTCTGCGTCGGCCTGAGCGGCGGCATGGCCCTCTTCAGCCTTAGCGAGGTTCTCGAGACTCGCCCGAAGTTGCTCGCGCTCGCCCTCCAACTCTTTGCCGACGCTGTCTCGCTCGTGTCGGAGCCGACGGATGGTCCGGGACTTCTTGACCGCGTCATCCTTCGCCGACTTGAGCTCCGACTCCAGCGACACCTTGGCCTCCTTGAGTCCGGAGATCTCCTCCGAAAATCGGGAGACCTCCCCCTCGAGTCGGTTCTCCCGGTCGACCGACTGTTGAAATTGGTCGAGAAGGATGGCCTTCTCGGCTTCGAGGCCCGCGACCTTATCTCTCCAGGCCGTGCGCATGTCCCCAAACTTTCGATATCCGGCCTCCAGCTCGGATATGTTGAAGACCAGCTGCACAAAAAGGAGCCGACTGTTAGTAAGCCGAACTTGCGATGCTACGATTAAAAACAGAGGGAAGGGGAGCTTACCCGGATCATCATCGGATAGAAGGACGACAGCATGTCGGAGACACGCTGGTTCTTCATCGCTTCGATGTCGGCGGGAAGGAGGAGTGCTTGGCATAGTCTCCTGGCCAAGTCGTGGTTGGCCAGGCCCGACGCACCCTCGGGAAGCGGAAAGTCGGCCGACCCGCCCGCCGACCGACCTTCGTCACCCGACGCCATTGGGGCCTTACCTCGGCTTGCCGTCCAGGCCCTGACGTCGGAGATAGACGGCAAGCTCGAGCCCGACCGAGTCTCGGCAGACGGCACGGCGGTGGCATGCGTCGGCAGCTCAGGTTCGCGGACTTCCTCCCGAACCTCCGAAATCTGCTCGGCGGTCGGCGTGCCCCCGGCAGAGTCAGCCGCTCGACGGTCGGGCGAAGCAGCTCTCCCGACTGACGGTCCCTCGGACGGGACATCAACAAGCACTGTCGGCACCGACAGTGCGATCACCGGCTCCGCCTCCGACCCGGCTGGTTCGCTCGGCGGAACCACGCGGGGCCTCTTGGGAGGCTGCGACGGTCCGGCACCTGCCGCCGGCCTCTTCCTCACGGCGTGCTGACGTATGTCGGCTGCCGACAGTCGCGTCCTCGGCGGCATATCTGAAAAAGACGACGAAAGGTTAGAGCTAAAGAAGAAGACATAAAAGAAAATGAAGATGTCGGGAGAATGCAAACCGACCTAAACGGGGGACCGGGCTAAGGCCGGCGTCGTACAAGGCCTGCTCGGTGACGAGCTCGCTCTGCTTCGGCACCGAGATATCCTTTAGCCGATGGAAGTCCTCCCGATCATCGGCCTCCACCCGACTGTTCTCATTTGGATCGGTTCGGGGGTTCCCCCAACGGACTGGAAACCCCCAAGGGGCAGAGGACGACGTGAAGAAGAACTGGTTCTTCCATCCGTGAATGGATGTTGGAAGACCAGTAATGAAAGAGAGCCCTTTCCGAGGAATGAAGTACCACCACCCTCGGGCTTTAGGGTGAGGGCGGAGGACAAAGAAAACTCGAAAAAGAGAGATCCGAGGTTCGGTCGGCAAAAGCCGACACAGGAGGGCGAAGCTGACTATCAGCCGAACCGAGTTCGGCGCAAGTTGTGCCGGGCATAACCCGTAATAATCCAGAACGTTCCTGACGAACTCCGGAATCGGGAATCGAAGGCCGGCCCGGAGATCCTCCAGATAGAAGGCCACCTGACCCTCGGGCGGGCTATTAACCCGACCATCGGCGCCAGGGGCGAACAGCTGAATCTGCTCCGGGCGCAGTACTGCTCCCGGAGCCGATCGACGTTCGGCCCCGAAAGTGAAGAAGCCTCCACCTCCGGGGACGATCGAGTGTCTTCGGTCGGCTCTCCCGACCGACTACCTCGTGGGGACGTCCTAGCCATGAGCTCAAAGAAATGGCGAGGAAGAAAGGAAAAAGAAAGAGGGGGAAGGCTACTCTAGCCCTTGGAAGGAAAGAGTCGCAAATGGGAGACAGAGCGGAGAAGTACCTGGAACGGAGGCTCAAGTGGGCAGAATCTCGACTGTAAAAATGAGAGGGGTAAAAAAACCATGTGGGGGTAACTTTGTATATATAGTGCTCCCCAACGGTCGAGATGAAGGCACGCCCAGCGAAGACTCCCCAGATTTCGCCGCGTGGCATCATCAGGGCCGTCCAACGATCCAACGGTTCGACGCACCCCCCTTCAGATTGCGCCACGTCGCCTCCATCCGCTCCACCGAACGCGAACCGATGGCCACACGCCACGTGTCGCGGCGGGACGCGACGTTTTGTCTTCCCGACGGGACGCAACGTTTGGAGTTCCCGAGGGAACGGCGGGAATGACGGTTCCACTTCCCGATGGGACACGACGGTTCCACTTCCCGATGGGACACGATGGTTCCACTTCCCGATGGGACATGACACCTGGCACCGGTTTTATCGCTGACACCAGCGGGATACCCGGCACGGCGGGACGTCCGGCGCCGACCGACACCTGATGCTGATGGGACGAGACGCCTGGCGCCGACTGGATGTCGGGTGCCAGCAAACCTCTCGACATTTACAGGGCGCCGGACACCGTATCCATCGGCGGTACGGTCGGATCCTCGCGTACGACAAATCCACTCCTAGTCGCCAGCTCACCACCCGACTTAGGAGTGGAGGGGGGCAACTGTTGGGGGATACCCACCGACCGACCGACCGATTATCGGAGGGCCCGACCGGCTGGCGGCCCGACCGACGTCTCCGACTGGCGGCCCGACCGACCGTCTCCGACTGGCGGCCCGACCGACCATCTCCGACTGGCCAACTGACGGGCATATCGACCGATCGACTATCGGAGCGCCCCGACTGAAAGCCGGGAGTGCCCGACTAACGGACGCTACTGACGGCCTTTTCAATGGCCCAATCGCCGACCGGAGGTATGTCGGGCGTATCCCTCCCGACCGACCAAACCCAGAGGCCGACTCACATGAAACTCGCCGACTGACGGAGGAACCCGACGCCACTCTGCTGGCCACCGACCAAGGGTCGGCCGTCTCCTCCCATCGCCGTACAGCCGCCAGACCTTGTCAGCTCTGACACGGACATGCGGCACAGTTCCCCAGGGGCATTGTCCCGCCGAGAGCGAGGTCAACCCTGGTGATTAGACGGCCACACGGCGACATGACATTTTCACGGCGGCTCTGACAGTCTACAGTGAGTTGACAGTTCCTCACTTGTCCGCGCCATTAATGATGGCGCCATACCGCGCTCCACTATATATATCGGGGAAGGCAACAGTGCAAAGGAGAGGATCCGCTCGTCTCTCCCACATACGCAGGCTCGCTCCTCTCTCTCTCTCTCTCCCTCTCTCCTTCTCAGAGCTCTCTGTCTGCATTTCACTGTTGCCCAGTCACCTCTCTGACTTGACCGTCGGAGGGTCCCCGCCGGAGCCGCCTCCGGTCAGTGCGGACTTCCTTTTGCAGGTGCACGCTTCCCGGCGATCGGGCGACGAGGCGATTGGCCGCAACAAGAACATATAAATTCCTTCACTTGAATCACTATATTCCCCATTCACCAAAGCTTCACCTCAGAGATCGTAGCTTTGGTTCTCCAGTCATCCTCTAAAATCATGGCTGAATTAGCACTAACAGCTGCCAGTCCTGTTGTCAAAATGGTGGTGAAGAAGTTGGCCTCTGGGCTATGGAAGAAGCTGGGACTGGCGAGGAGTGTTTCCACCGACATAGAGAAGCTGCAGAGCAAGCTATCAAAGATTCAGGATGTGCTCGATGATGTAGAGATGAAACCCATCACTAGCAAAGCTCTACAAGGTTCACTGAAGATGCTTAGAGATGCGGCTCTCGATGCGGACGATGTCGTGGAAGAGTTCGAAACTGAAGTGCTGCGGCAAAGAATGGAGGAACATGACCAGATGACTGGAAAGGTGCGTGACTTCTTTTCCTCGGACAATCCAATTGCATTTCGATGTAAGATGGCTCACAAGATAAAAGAGATTATAGACAGAATTGATGAAATTGTAAAGAATAGCAAGGATCTTGATTCGATGATGAAATCTGACTCAGATTCAACAAAAAAGAAATCTGACTCGGATAGGCCAGCAGACCGTGAGACCACCTCAGTGGTGGTCGAACCAAAAATTTATGGACGAGATGAAGATGAAAAAAAAGTCATGGAATTCCTTGTTCACAGAGATAATGACAAAAATATCTCTATGCTTACAATAGTTGGCCTTGGTGGAGTTGGAAAGACAACCCTTGCTCAATTAGTCTATCATAATAAGAGGATTGAGGAGCAATTCGATCTTCAAATGTGGGTGAAACTTTTGATGTAAAAGTAGTCTTGCGGATAATGATTGAACAAGTTGGAGAACAAAGAAGTTTCTTAAGCTTAGAAGCCATGTCATCTTTCTTGCAGGAAAAATTGAGAACCAAAAGATTTCTTTTGGTTCTAGATGATTTATGGAATGGTAAAGAATCGGAGTGGGAAAAACTAAAACCTTTGTTCATACATGCCAAATTAGGAAGCAAGATCATAATAACAACACGCATTGAAACTGTTGCTTCTGGTGCACATTCAATCGGAACCATCTCAATACATAAATTGCGAGGGTTGCAAGATGAGGATTGTTGGACTCTGTTCAAGCAAAGGGCATTTAGGTTTCAGAGGGAAGAAGATAACCCAGAATTGGTGGAAATTGGATGCGAGATCATTAAAAAGTGTGGAGGTTTGCCCTTGGCAGCGAAGGCACTTGGAAGTCTAATGAGCTCTAAGAGAGGGAAGGTCGAGTGGCTAGCTATCAAAAACAATGAGATTTGGCAGCTATCTGAAGATGATATTGGAATTCTCCCTATACTAAAGTTGAGTTATGATCATTTACCATCTCACTTGAAATGGTGTTTCACATATTGTTCTATATTCCCAAAAGATCATATGTTTGAAATAAAGACATTGATCCAACTGTGGATGGCTGAAGGACTCATTGATACGTCAGGTATTTCTCTAAATGCAGAGGACATTGGCAACCAATACTTCAATAATTTGTTGTGGAGGTCATTCTTTCAAGATGTCAAAATGGATGAGTACAATAATCCAATGACATGTAAGATGCATGATTTAGTCCATGATCTTGCATGTTCGCTCACAAAGGACGAATTTTTGGTCATGGAGAAGGACAGGGAGATGGAAGATGAATCTTTGATCATGGAGATGCACATGAAGAGCATTTCTCGATGCCGCTATTTATTAGTAATGTGTCATAATGCATCATCAATGACTTTAAATGTAACTCATAAAGCAAAAAAATTGAGAACACCTTTTGTGTTGGGGAAAGAAAAATATTGTTTTCATGATGTGGACAAATTTATCTTCAATGTAACAAAATATCTCACCCAGTTACATGCATTGGATTTGAAGTTTAGTAGTATCAAGAAATTGTCTGATAGAATAAGCAAATTAAAGCATCTACGGTTCCTTGGCCTATCGTATACTGAGATCAAAACATTACCTACCTCGATCACCAGACTTTACAATTTGCAGACTTTGAATCTTAGAGGCTGTGACAGACTACTGGAATTACCTGAAGGTTTAAGTAACCTATGCAACCTTAGACATATGGATATATCAAGGTGTACTATAATTAGAACATTACCAACCTCAATCACTGGACTTTGTAGTTTGCAGTCATTGAATCTTCAAGGATGCTCTGTACTACAAGAATTACCTGAAGGTATAAGTAATCTAGGCAACCTAAGACACACAGATATATCAGAATGCTACAGTTTGTCTGGCATGCCTCATGGCTTGGGCCAGTTGAGTAAGCTTGAGACATTGCCGATGTTCATTGTTGCTCAGGAGAATGGGTGTAGCATCGCGGAGATGGAACATCTAAACTCTATTCATGGTAGGTTGGTAATTAAAAATCTACATCATGTGAAGGATCCAAAAGAAGCCGTGGATGCAAACCTAAGGAAAAAGATGAGATTGAATTACTTAGCACTTGAATGGAACCAAGGCATGGATGAGGTGCAGGAACAATCATCTATGCAAGCAGCAGAAGACGTATTTGAAAGGCTTCAACCTCATCATAGTCTGAAAAAGTTGGATATAAGTTATTATATGGGCATCAGGTTACCCAATTGGATGACAAGGGCAGAACTAGTGTCATCATCTCTTCCAAATTTAGTTGAGCTCGGATTGCATTGGCTCAAGAGGTGTGAACATCTTCCACCACTCGGCCGATTGCCCTTGTTAAAGAATCTCAGTATGTCTAAAATGCATGCCGTGAAGAGAATTGGAGAGGAGTTTTATGGGGATGGTGGCAGCAATGCATTCCCATCGCTAGAGGTGATGAATTTATGGGACATGCCCAATTTGGAAGCATGGTGTGCAGAACCCACAACGGCAGGAAT
The DNA here is from genome assembly GCF_000442705.2 of Elaeis guineensis. Classification (NCBI taxonomy): domain Eukaryota; kingdom Viridiplantae; phylum Streptophyta; class Magnoliopsida; order Arecales; family Arecaceae; genus Elaeis; species Elaeis guineensis. The sequence continues at coordinate 3,293,999 of NC_025995.2, forward strand.
AAAGATGGCATCCTTCCCTCGCCTTACCAAGTTGGAGATAAGTTCATGCCCCAAATTAGCGGTGCAGCCATGTATCCCATGCTTTGTGGAGCAACTTGAAATAACAATGAGCAATGAGATGCTCTTATCAGGAGGGAGCCTTGCAGGCTTGTCCCAACTTAAAAGGCTTAATATTAGGTGCTGTGGAGTATCATCATCATCCGGGTGGTGGGATGGGCTGCAATACCTCACCACTCTTAAGGAGCTACGAATTTCATATTGTAAAGAACTGACTTGTTTGCCTGAGGGTATAATGTACCTGCCCTCACTCCATACCCTCTATTTATGCTGGAACAGAAATCTAAGGAGTCTAGAGGGAAGAGGAAGGAAACAGCAGCAACCCACCCTCTTCTTCACTGCCCTCCGGTATTTGTATATATATGGATCAAATGCGTTGACTGCTTTGCAAGAGTGGGTAGGAGGCCTTACGTCCCTCCAAAAACTAGAAATTTTGACATGTCCAAACTTGGCAATGTTGCCAGATAGCCTGCAGAACCTCACCGCGCTCCAAGAGCTGTGCATCATCAACTGCAATCAGTTAGCAATGCTGCCAGATGGCTTGCAACACCTAACTGCACTGCAATACTTGAAGATTGGAGACTGTCCCCAGTTGGTTAGGCGGTATAAGAAGGAGACAGGCGAGGACTGGCACAAGATTGCTCACATCCCACACATCTTCATCTGGCCAAGCATACCAGAGGAAGAAGATAGAAGGGAGGAAGAAGATGGAGAAGAAACTAGTGAAAGACATACCTTTGCTGCAAAATATCTCGGTCAATTTGGATTAGCATGCTGCACGAGTCACAATGGAGGTGCCAGCAGCTCCTTCCAGTGATGAACTACCTTTATTGGTGGTGCGTCACTTTTGCTTTTTGCTCTCCTTTATTTATTCTTTTAACTTTTTTTTCAGAGTAAATGCTTACAGTTCTCACCCTTATTGTTTGCTCCCAGACATCGGTATTCAATGTAGAGAAGAGAAGTGGAAGGTATTCTCCCTTTTGATTATATTGGTTTTCTCTCTTCCGAAAAAGGAGTGTTAGGATTTGTCCGCTACCTTTGCTCTCGTATATTGATTTAATAATTTATTAAATTTGTCAGTCTACCCTTTAGATTCTCATAATGCACTCCGAGTTACTCAATGTGCAGGCTCTTTTCATAGTCATAATTAATTACTTCTTATTCTTCTTTTCTTCTCATCTTTTTTATTTGCAAATTTAAATTAAAATGCACATTTTAAGTTCCAATATAACTTAAAATTCAAGGAGCTCAGCTGTGGTCACCTTTAAGGAGCTTGGCGGTCATGCCAATCCACTTTAAAGCCTCACAGAGCTTCAAAGCCTGCAAATCTTTTGTTGCCTCTAGGGAGATGATGCCGAAAGGAAGTCAAAAATTAGAACTAGAGCACTTGCTTTTGATTCATAAACCAAATATATCCATGTTTGCTTTTGTTTCTATTTATTTGGTCTTTTGTCTTGTACTGCTTATTATCATTATTATGAATAATGTCACTGTTTCATCTTTTCTCCTCTACTTTTTATTTTTAAAGTACAATAGAGTTATATTTGTACATATCACTTGAATTATACCATCAGAATGCCATCTAAGATTTTTTTTCTAATGTCCTCTTGTTTTTGCTTTGGCATTTATCATTTTTCTCAAACTGGAATTCCTGCTATTCCTTTGGATTGTATTCCAAGAACACGCAAATTCCAAAGATTGTTGATCTTTTACTATTATTGGTGTATAGTTTCATGAACAGCATATAACTCCATTTGCCTATGTATATATTTATTTCATAACATCCGGTTTATACCGTATCACTGTCAAATCATGTTGTATTGTTAGTCATTATCATTTCCAGATATGAATATTTAAAGTTACTTCGTTTTTACTTAGTCTCTGGTCTTTCAACTTATGTCCTTTAACTCGCACATTTGCTTTCTATTCTTGATATACATTCTTTTGATGAATTATTTGTTCATTTTGTGCTAATCATATGCAACTTGATATTGTCATAAAATGCCATCCACTTCTATGAATCTACGATAATTTCTTGGAACAATGGATTTCTTTGAGGGTTTTTCTCTACTAGATTCAACTTTGGACTTTTAGTAGTCATATCTAATTGGGTCTTGACCCTATGTGAGAATTGACAAGTAGAATATAATAAACACTATTCTCAAGTTCAGTTAAAAAAAAGGAACGACAGAATTTATAGATGAACAAAGAATTACTTGAAGGAGATTTTATTCATTTGTGACTAGTTACTGTGGGAAACTGACTAGTTAGCTTGAGGTATTATGCAGGACAATGAGCCTTCACTATAAGCCCTTATTTTAAGCAGTAGCATAAATTTGAGATGTCTAGAAGGAAGAGGAAGTGAAACAGCACCCTCCCCTGCTTCTTCACTGCACTTCAACATTCAACATCAGGAGATATCAGAAAGCAATGTACTGACCTCTATGGCCAGAGCTGCTCGTCTCATTGTTCCAATCTGGAAATGACAATAGATGGCCTGTGACACCTCACAGCTCTTCGAGAACTGATGATCAGGCTGCTGGTCCAAGTTGGTGATATGAAGAGGGGGAGAGAAGAAGACTGACTCATGATTGTTCACACCTCAGGTGTTTTAATCATTTCAAAAGAAATTTGCCCATCAATAGAAGAGGAAATAAATGTAGACATTGAAAAGTCATCCACAAACTATTGTATAGGAAACAAAAGGAGAAGAGAGTAGCAGAAGATCTAGTGCCGCTTAACTTATCAGACAGCTGGGATTGGCAACCTGCATGTTTGAATATGGCAACCTTCATTTTTTCTGCATGTTTGAATATGTCACAACATCTACACTTAATAATTGCCAAACTTCAGGCTTGTCTCTTTCATCAATCATCTTATCTTCTTGGTTGGCATGCTTGTTTTCAAATTTCAAGAATATTTGCCTCTCGGTTGATAGATGCTTACTGTATATATTTTTACTTGGAATCTGCTATTCTCTGTTTGCTAGTTAACTCTTTATTTTGCAACACGTAAGAATTTGTAAAAAGTCCGTATCATCTACCCCTTGCAATCTCAATGCCCACTCTAAATCTTGTTGCGCAGTCTTTTTCCCTAAACAAAACTTCAACTTGAATGCTGTTTCGCATGATTTTTCCTAATATTCGAAATTGGTAACTACAAGATGATGCTGTGTAATAACCAGGGCTTTTGGGACCATGGGCCAGCCTGAAAAGGTCCTGACCCTGGCCCATGCGTGCTTGGCACCGGATGGAGGAGAAGAAATCTCCGATCCGGAGGCTTCTTCCTTCTTGATTCCAATGAAATTGAGCATCTTAGGGCATGTTGGATTCAAGCCAAAAATCCTAAGATCCCATCTATAAAGGTCGGCTTCTTTTTCCTTTGAACTCCACCAACAGCATCCCAAAAGCTTATCATTAAATCCGAGACTTTTCACATAATTTTTCTTTGATTTTCATCGGCAACAGATGGCCAAAGAAAACTTAGAGCCTCATCGGACTTAGATAAAGGATCTAAGCCCTTGATTTCCTTATTTTCCCAATCTCAAGGCCATTATTCCACCATGATTATAGCCGACAAGTCATCGGAATCCTATTTGAAATAGAAGTACCCTATTTCAGCCCTCTTTCTCTTATCTTACTGTTGTCGGCTGTCGGCTTTCGGCTTTGATCCGTTTTTGCTATTTTCAGCATCCTCCAAGGTCGTACCTTAGGTATGGTCCCCAGGTAGAGGTAGCCATGATCTAGGTTGAGTTTAATATGATTTTTTTTCATGTTCTTCTTCTTGCTCTTCTTCTCATCCTCTCACTGCCTACCATTGCCATTATAACTGCAAGGTCACTATTGTCATCGTCGCCATCACAACCTCGCCCAAAGTTGGACCTCAATGTGATCTCTGGCCCTAATCTTTTCCCCAATAAACCTTGAGGCAAAAAAAAGGAAAAAAAAAAAAAAGAAGAAGTTGAGATGAAGACTCCCTTTGAGAGTCTTTGTCTCTATCGAGTTCCATAGGGAATAGGACTTCTAGGGCTGTCAAAACCCTAGGAGATCCTCGATATGTACCTCTCTCCTCCTTCTTTGACCCTCCATAGGAGATCATCAAGTTTTTCTCTCCCTTTCTACTGATTTTTGCCAATTTTCTTAGACCCGTGCCTATTGGAAATTAGAGCCAAAGATAGTACCAAAGCTTGACGTAAGCCTTGACCCTTCTTCCTCTCCTTCTTTCCCTTCTTCCCCTTCTCCCCATGCCATTTGCACACAACGTTGGACCCATCAGAAAATCCACTCAATGCTTGATTCTTTTCTTTGTTTTTGGCTGAGGTTTCTTCCTTTTTCCGACCACTGATGCCGCTGCCTTTGGCACTCACCTCTAGATCATGAACCCCAGCCTTCTTACCACCCTTCTTGGAGGTCTTGGCCACCGGCCAATAATCAGAAAAATGAAAGAGAAGGGCAGATCCCCTATTTTTTATTTTATTTTCTTGTTTTTGTTGGCCGAGCACTTGCTTTCGATTGTCCACTGCCCCATCGCCGTTGGCCACCTACTATCGTTGCTTATTAGGAGTCCTTCAATGACTAGCCACTAGCCACCAGCCACCACCATCCCCTGTTTAGCCAAGAAGGGAGGAAGAAAAGAGAAGAAAAAAAGAAAGAGAGAAAATTCTCTCTCTTGTCTTTCTTCTTCTCTCTCTATGATTTTTCTCTCTGTGCTCCTTTTTCTCTCTATCTAATCTATAGATCCTAGTATGAACCTTATGTAATCTTTTTAAGAGATCCAAAATTGCTTTGATATTCGTGCAGTATATCGGTACCCACTCCGACCATGTCAAATATCTTTAAAATCTATTATTGATAATCTTATTGATCAATTTTGGCATGATTCTAATCAATGTTTCATGATTCTTTGATCAAGTTGCATAGATTTGACTCCCAGCTGGGAGGCCCTGAATTGTCTGAAGTTTGGACAGCCTATCGAACCGACCATGCAATCTATAGTCTATTTTTCTTATGATTGAATTTATCAAATGGTAATTAACTATGCTTTTAATATGTTAAATAGGTTTAGTAAATTCATCAAGTAAAGTTTGAACGGTTAGGATGGAAGAGGTAAGTAATCTTGATACTTCTTATTTATTATTGAATTAACAGATGCTTTCAATGCCTAAGTTTTATGAAATATAAAAAAATATTTGACATCGATGATTTTGTATTTTCTTAAATTGAGGATTAAGCGTATGATAGTATGTAAATAATGTATTATCATAAAAAGTATGATTTTATGGATATTCTAATATTAATATTTTTTTTGTGAACTATGAATCATATATTTATGAAAAACTATCTAATTGTTATGAAAACACTGATTTCATGATTGTTTTACTTTATAAATTATGAATTCTATAAGTTTGATAATTGTCTTCAACTTATTTTATTATGATGTAAGAATATGTATTTAAAAAAAATATGATTTAAGAAGTATAACTATAGTCTCTCATATAGCTATGTACGGTCCTGCTAGTAGGTTACAATAGTTGGCACAAGGCCCTTACTAGTAGATTATAGTAGCTTGGCATATAGTTTTTGCCCATGAGATATAGTAGCTCGACACATGGCCCTCATTAGTGGGTTACAGTAACTCTGTATACGGCCCTCACCAACAGATTATAATAGTTGGCATAATTTGATTAAGGCCCTGTTATAGGTATAAAGTGACCTTAGCATTTAGTCTAAGAAAATTATTAAAAATTATTATATTATAAAATGATAGATGATTTATGATGTTATCTATAAAATTAATATAATTTATGAATTTATTTATTTTATATATTGAAAACTATGTTTATATTAATTGCATAATTTATGCATATGCAAGAGCATGATTGATTTATGATATACCATTATTACAAAAATTTTATGTTCTAATGATAATCATCTTCTCTAAATGATTTTTTGATGTATGTATAAACTTATGCCTTATTCAAGTAAGATAGTGTAAGGTTTATTTACTAAGTCGATATAGCTTATATCTTTTTCTTTTCTTTTTTCCTATCCAGATGAATAAGATTAGGAATAAAGGATGATCCAAGCTTGAGGACTACAGTAGTGAGCTTGAAGATTTTATAATCGAATCTTAGTTTATTGAATAATTATAGACTTATCGTCAACTACTAATGAATTTTGAGACATGGGTTTGGCATTTGATTTTGGATTTAGCTACTCTAAATCAATTTTGGCTTAATTATTTAACGAATGATAGAATTAAATTTTTTGTTATATTTTGTTTATGATAGATTTTAGTTAATTATGATTGGTTGGCTTCGTGTTATCTTGAGCTGCATCCCTTGATAGTATGGCCGTGTTATGTCTCGAATTTAGGATATGATATTTTATGGTATGAGAGCAATAGGTTTGATTATGAGTTGAACTTAAACTTAGAATTATGATACATAGGATTAGGCAAAGGACGAGTATAGAAGAGTTGGTTTAGATCAGAGTAGCACAGCAAAAGTATGGTGGTGTATTAGTTGAAGACTAAGTATTATTAATTATAAAGAGTGAAGATATGCCAAGTTTCGAGGATGAAACTTTTTTAAAGAGGGGTGAAATGTGATACCTAGCCTTAAACTTTTTCTGCATAAATCTTGAGACAAAAAAAACAAAGATAAAAGAAGCTGAGCCAGAGACTCCTAAAGGGAGTCTTCTTCTTCACTAAGTCCTATAAGGAATAGGACTCCTAGGGCTGCCAAAATCTTAGGAGCCTCTATATATACCCCTCTCCCACTCCTATGAACCTCCATTGAAGATCATCAAGTTTTCCTCTCCCTTTCTTTCGATTTTTGCCGATTTTCTTAGATCTATGCCCACTGAAAATTAAAGCTGGAGATACCATTGGAGCTCGAGGTATGCCCTGATCCTTCTTTCTCTCCTTCTTCCCCTTCTTCCCATGCCATTGTGCACGACCAATAGTCGTTGGACCCATCGAAAAAACCACAAAGATTGGTGCCTTGTTTTTTCCTTTATTTTTGGCTAAATTTTCTTCCTTTTGCTGACCATTGGTGCTACCGCCATTAGTGCTGCACCCCTGGATCACGAACCCTGACCTTCTTACCACCCTTCTTGGTGGTTTTGGCTACCAGTGATTGGCCAATAATCAAAAAATAAAAGAGAATGGTGGATCCCTTTTTTTCCATTTTATTTCCTTGTTTTTGTTGGTTGGCCACTTGCTGTGAGCCATCTGTTGCCCTATTGCCATCGGCCACCTGCTATCATCACTTATCGTCGGTCCTTCAGTGACTAGCCACCAGCCACCACCATCTCCTATTTGGCCAAGATGGGAAGAAGAAAAGAGAAGCAAAAAAAAGAGAAGAAAAAAAGAAAAATAGAGAAAAATTCTCTCTCTTATCTCTTTTCTTCTCTCTCTCTAGGATTTTTCTTTCTCTACTCTCTTTTTCCCTCTCTATCTGATCCATGGTGTTGAATATCTATCTTAGAAGCCAATCTAGCTGACACATTATATTTATTTTAGGATATAAATTTATACTTGACTCATTTATTAATTGATAAAATTCGATATTTTATTCTATTTTTGTGTAATATGTTCTTGAATCATTTAAAAAATTAATAAAATGATGACACATATTCTTAAGAGTTGAAAATTTGAGACATGTATTATTGATGATTAATTTCTAAATTACTCTCGATCGATGGATCATCATGAATATAGTGATCGATCTGATAAGATTGATGCACGGATCATTTTTTTTAGATAGATGAGTTTCAAATCTATGCTGTGGACATACTAGAGTGAGGGTGCAGGTGGTTGTTGGAGAATAATGGTACTGAACATGATCAATACGAAAAATCACTTGGATATTTACTCACTCATTAGTAATTTTTTGATGCTGTAGTTATGTGAATAGTTCTTTGACCTATGGTGTCTCGACTATTCATAATGAGGTTGTTATAGTTTGATTGCATAATCACTTAATCTCTTAACCATTCAGATTCTTGTGGTGTATATTGATTGCAGTAGGTTCACTGTAGGAGTAAGTACACACCTAGATGGGATCTATCAACTTTAATAGTTAAGAAGTAGTCCTAGATAATTTAAGAAGCTGAGTTCTCAAGATCGTGGCCATGGCGAGGTGATTTATGAAAAACAGTTTTCATAAGATATCACGATTTGAACTTGAATTGATTAAATCTTACATACGATAGATAATAAAGTTTGACAAGTTTTTGATAACCTCCATCTTGTCGAAATTCATGATAGAAGAACTAAATCACACATTAACTATATCTAGAGGTTCATTCTCTTTCATTCTGCTAGATTGCTACTACATATTATACTAGGTATCATTGGTAAATTGTGAGACTAATAAGAATGATATTGAGAGTCAATAATTCTTATTGAGAGAATTGAAAGTATTTCAATCCATTAAAAAAAGTTTCACTGATACTGTTGATAGAGATTACAATATATCTCACTACTAAGCAGAATAAAACCTATGGGATCATACATAATAGGAGATTTGATTTGATCAAAAAGTTGAATTAGGATCCAATTATCAATATGATTGATGATTAGGATCAATATATAAAAGTTACATGTAGCAAGATTTACTAAAAGTTAGTCCTTATTACAATAAAATTTGATTTGATCAAATTGGGGTTCTAATCCTAATCAAATTAAATCAGATTTAATTTGATTAGATTTGATTTAATTTAAGTCAAATTAGATTTGACTTAATTGGACTTGAATTGGATTTGAATCAGAATAGGATTCGGACTCAATTTGGATTCAAATTGAACCAAATTGTATAAGAATACAAGAGTCCTAGTTGGATTGAGACTCTCCCTCATCCAACATGCCAAAAGGAGGCTTCCCTTTTTGTTTTTCATGTACATGAAAGAAGAGAAAGGAAGAGGCGGTGCAATTCAAGTGTTGGGTGCACCCTCCAAAGGTTGTCTCTCCAGTTTCTCTTATCCTTATCTAATCTAGGTTTAAGTTTGAATTTGATTCAAACTCAAAACTTAAATTTTAAACTCTAGATAGGATAAGGATAAGGTGGCATTGGGAATAAAAAGGGGTTATTTTTGTGGGGCACCTATGTAGAATTTTTCACCATAAGAGGAAAACATTAGATTGTGGCGCCCATTTTCTCTGCGCCCCCTTCTTCCTAATGCTAGAGAGAGAGAGAGAGATAGGTAGGGAACGGCATCTCTTCTTCTCCCTTCCCTGTCTCTTGCATGGAGTTCACCCTTGCTGATCTTCATGCTCCCATGTAGATCTTTCATAGTTCTCTTGCGAAGAGAAAAGAAAAAGGAAGAGTTGCTGCTGCCTTCTTCTTCAATTCTCTTCTGAAGAGGAAGAAGAAGACTGATTCGACCTAAAGAAAAAAGACCTACAAGAGAGCTAGTACTCCGGTGGTCTTTGGAGTCTCTTGATCATGATCAGTCCCGTATAGATATCTATAGAGGCCGGACATGTATGTGGCTTTGACGGACCTTAGAGACATCTACAGTTTTTAGATCGTGGTGAAAAACTACCCATGCTAAGATAAAAGATCGGATCCTTTGCCTTTCGATTTCAGATCCAGATCTCTTCTCTCATATGAAGATCTTATTTAAGTATTTTATAGATAAGATCTGATGCATGTTAGATTAAGAGTAAAAGAGTTTTAATCTGTTGCTTCTGCTATTATGTCAAATAAAAATCTGCATGCATGAAAATATCAAATTTTCTAGCAGTGGTATTAGAGCAACTTCATATGCATGAGATTAAATTTGATTTGAAATATGAAATTGGTATTTATATTAGTTCTGAAAATAGATGATTAAATTCAACATCGATCTGATATAAAGTTATCCTGGCACAATGTTAATCCATTATATTGCAAAGATTATCCTAGATCGATGTTGAAAGTTTTGAAAAATATTTTCATGTTATGTTGATCATGTTATTTTCAGATCTGATTTTGTTATGTACATGAGATGTATGTTCTTATTAGATCTAAATTTCATAATTACTTTTGACATCGATCTGATATAAGGTTGTCCTGATATAACGGTGAGATCCGTTATGCTGTAAAGGTTGTCCTAGATCGATGTTGAAAATTTTTTGAAAAGTATTTTCATGTTCATTAAATATGAAATTACTAGATCTAATTTTATTAATCATATATGAGATGTATGATGTGATATTTTTAGATCTCAAATTAGTTTTGAGATCTGATTTTAATTTTAATGATTCATGCATAAGATCTAAAATTGGTTTCTAGATCTGAAATTTTAATATTAATGCATGAGGGGTTGGTCATGGGTATATCCAATTAGGTCTGTAATATAATTACATTAAGGGTTTTTGATTAGAACATAATAGACTTGAATCGATTAGGGCAGTTGATTGGGTCAGATCAAAGAGTTGATTACGACTAGATTAAGGGTACTCGAGATCAAATCAATAGTTGATGATCAAATCAATTTAGGTCCATGTGATTTAAATTGATTAATCCCAAGATCAATTCTAGCTCAATGGCTCGAGCCTAATTCACTAAAGCTAATCCAATTTGAAATTGATTGACCTATTGGTGTCTAAGATAAGTCACAGAGTGGTGGTTATTTAATTAGGACCATTGCACTAGCAATGGAGAGCCTCCTACCAATCTTCATTTATCTGGCCAATTTGATTGATTAGTTTTGAATCAGATACTTGATGATTTGTGCTCTACCCATGCCAACTTCGATTAATTATTTATATGAAATATGGATAATTAATTAGATGAGACCTAAATTAAAATCTCCTTGCACATATTAAGTCTAGCGAACATCCTATTGGCGTTGATTGTTCTTGACTAAATATAATGGTTCAATTGTATCAAGAAGATGCAACCACTCTATTAGCAAGAGTTGCTGTAGGGTAATGATGGGGTTGAGCCCAATAACTATTATGTGAGAGATCCAATGATAGCTTTATACCCTACTTTTGAATGGTGGGTTTGACTTAACTAAAAAATTAGGTCAATAACTGTTAGGTGAGGCTTTCATAACTTAGAGATTGAAAATATTAGAATGTGCTTGAGAAGCATCTGGACAAGAGTTGTCCACGTATTGGTTTGCATGTTACTAATAACTGTTAGGTGAGGTATGCGTAGATCAGTGGGACCGTAATATCCACTAAAAATTCTAGTCGTGCAGGAGTTTCTATCTGCTTACCAGAAGATTGTAAGGGATTCGAGGAAATAGTGAGAGGGATTTATTTTAAAAGATCCTTAAATAAATTAAGATTAAGTACAAATATTTAATTAGAATCTTCTACTCTTGTAGCTCACTATATCTGCTTTTAACCTTCTAGCCTAAATTCTTGAGTCTAACTGATTGATTATAAGGACTGGCTTAGGAACCTCAGAATAATTCTGAACTCAAAAAAAATAGGCTATGTACTAGACTAAGATTCTCCTGCTTTGCCAAGCCATCCTACTGCTGAGCAACGAGCAGCACTGAAAAAATGGATGGATGACGACAATAAGGCTAAGTGCTATATCTTAGCATCGATGTCTAATAAACTTTAATGCTAGCATGAAGACATGCAAACTGCCAAGACTATGATAGCTCACCTATAAGAGTTGTATGGTGAGCAGAGCCGGACTGCGCGCTATAAAGTGTCCAAGAGACTCTTCAACACTAAAATACGCAAACAACAGTCAGTCCATGATTATTGTTTGATAACGATTAAAGATCTGAAAGAGCTTGAGAAGCTCGGCAAGAACATGCATAAGGAATTACAAGTGGATTTGATCCTGCAATCTCTTTTTAGTTCATATGGGTAGTTTATTATAAACTACCATATGAACAAGATTGATAGTACTTTGCTTGAATTATTAAACATGTTGGTGACCACTAAGGGGACCTTAAAGAGTTTAAGGCACACTGTTCTTACTGTAGAGTGGGCTTCTACTTTCAAGAAAAAGTCTACTTGGAAGAAGAAGAAGCAAAAGAAAAAAGCAGGCCAAAGAAGGACACTCCCAAGCTGATAGATAAAGGAAAGTGTTTTCAATGCAATTCTAACAGCCATTAGAAGTGAAACTATCCTACCTACCTAGAGAGCCTGAAGAAAAGGAAAGGTGACACACCTTCTGAATGTATGTCAGATTTGCTCGTAATTGAAAAATATATTTGAACAAATAGTAAATGCCATATGATCTAAAATATCTAAAGATGAGATAAACCATAAGTATATGTGGCATTTTAGACTTGGTCATATTGGAGAGGATAAAGTAAATAAATTGAAAAAGAATGGGATCCTTGGCTCATTAAATTCTAAGTCATATTCAATTTATGAATCCTATTTAAAAAAAAAAATAGTCAAATTACCCTTTATAGGACATGAGGAGAGGACCACTGAAATACTTGTCCTGGTATACACTAATGTATGTAGCCCATTTGATATACAGGCTTGAGGTGGCTATCTCTACTTCATTATCTTTACTGATGATTACTCACGATATGAGTATGTGTACCTTATGAGATATAAATTTAAAATTTTTAAAAAATTTAAAAAATTTACATATGAAGTAGAAAAATAAACTGAAAAATCTTTTAAAATTTTTTGATCAGATCGAGAAGGAGAATATATTAATAAAAAATTTTAGAATTATCTTAAAAAAATGGCATAGCCTCACAATGGACTCCTCCTAGTATACCTTAACTCAATGGAATATCGAAAAGAAGAAATAGGACCTTATTAGATATGGTTCCATCCATGATGAGCTTAACTAATTTTTCTTTATTTCTTTGGGGTCATGTCTTATTTTCTATAATTTTTTTGTTAAATAGAGTTCTCCCTAAATCTATTTCTACTATATCATATAAGATATGGTATGGTAAGAAATCAAATTTCAGTCATCTCAAGATTTGGAGATATCCAGCTCATGTCAAAGACAACAGATGAATAAATTAGAGGCTAGATCTATGAGAGCTCATTTAATAGGATATCCTAAAGAGTCCTTAGGATATTATTTTTATTTTTTAGAGGATCAAAATGTGGTTGTGAGTTGTCATTCCATATTCTTGAAAAAATAGTTTATTCAAGATGGAGGTAATGAGAGAAAAATTAAGCTCGAAGAGAAAGTCTTTGAAGAGCAATGAGCCGTAGAACCTATAGAACCCATTAACACTGAGTCAGTAGATGTAGTACCTCCTCCATCTTATAGATCTAGTAGGATTTCTCATCCTCCAGAGAGATAGATAGGTATGACTACAGAGGATGTAAAGAAAATATTCTTCGTAGGTGATAGGGAATATGGAGATGATCCTAAAACCTACAACGATGTGATATCAGACATCGACTCTAAGAAATAGTTGAATGTCATGAAGTCATAAATTGACTCAATACATTTCAATCATATATGGATCTTAGTACATCCCCCAAAGGATATAATACCCATTGGATATATATGGATCTATAAAAAAAAAAAAAGTGCAGATAGAAAGGCAGAGATCTATAAAGTTAGACTCATGGTAAAAGGTTATAGTCAATATGAAGGCATTGACTATCAGGATACCTTTTTGTTTATAACCATGTTTAAGTTTATCTGCATATTGCTTGCCATAGCAACTTTTTATGATCATGAAATATGATAGATAGATGTGAAAATTATATTTCTAAATGAATATCTTGAGAAAGATATTTATATAGAATAGCCTTTGGGTTTTACTTTCAGTGATGGAGATCATAAAGTCTGTAAACTGTATAAATTTATATATGGATTAAAGCAAGTATCTCAGAGTTGGAACACTTGTTTCAATAATGCAATCAAATCATTTGATTTCATCAAGAACGAGGAGGAATCCTGTTTATATAAGAAAGTTAGTAGGAATGCTATTATATTTCTCGTACTGTATTTTGATGATATCCTCCTTATTGAAAATGATATTCTCATACTAATTTCAGTCAAAAGATGGTTGTCCAAAAAATTCTTCATGAAAAATCTAGGAGAGGCATCCTATATTCTTAAAATAAAGGTCTATAAAGATAGATTTAAAAGGATACTTGGTCTTTTATAGAAAATACATATAGAGGAGGTGCTGAAGAGGTTCAACATGAAAAATTCCAAGAGAAGACTTTTATCCCTTAGATATGGCATTTATCTCTCCAAAAAGATGTGTCTAAATATACCCGAAGAGATTCAATATATGAGCAAGATTTCTTATGCTTCAACTATAAGGAGCCTTATGTATATCATATTATATACACGACCTGATATAGCCCTTGATGTGAGTGTCACAAGTAGGTATCAGTCGAATCTAGGTAAAGAACATTGGATAACTATGAAGAATATCCTTAAGTATTTGAGAAGAACTAAAGATTTATTCTTGATCTTTGGAGGAGGATCTGAGTTGTGAGTTGAAGGATATACTAACTCAGACCATGTTTGATGTTGATAATAGAAGGTCTATATCATGATGTCTATTCTTGTGCAATAATGGTTCAATAAGTTGGAAGAGTTTCGAGCAACCAATTATTACAGACTCAACTATGAAAGCTGAGTACATCCCTGCCTCAACAGTCGCAAAAGAAGCCTTCTAATACAAAAAATTTATTGTAAAATTAGATGTTATGTCATCAAATGCCATCACACTATACTACGATAATAATAGTGCCATAGCCCTTGCTAAGGAGCTTAGATCTCATCAAAAGTCTTAACATATTGAGCGACAATTCCACATCATATATGACTATCTCAAGAAAAAATTTATCAAGGTATAGAGAGTAGACTCCACGGATAATGTGATGGATCCACTAATTAAGCCGATTAGCCAGCAGAAGACTAAAGCCTACCTTGAGAAGATGAAACTTAGGTTTGTGGTGGATTGACTTTAGTGCAAGTGAAAGATTGTTAGATATATATCTTAAAGCTAATCTGACTGATACATTGTATTTATCCTAAGATATAAATTTATACTTGACTCATTTATTAATTGATAAAATTGGATATTTTATTTCATTCTTGTGTAATGTGTCTTTGAATCATTTAAAAAATTAATAAGATGATGACATATATTCTCAAGAGTAAAAAATTTGAGATATATATTATTGATAGTTAATTTTTAAATTACTTCAGATTGATGGATCATCATGGAGACAGTGATCGATCTGATGAGATTGGTGTATGGATCATTTTTTTTTGGATAGATGAGTCTCAAATCTATAGTGTAGGGACACTGAAGCGAGAGTGCAAGTGGTTGTTGGAGAACAATAGTACTGAGCATAATTAGTATGTTGATATTGAGAGTCAATTCTCATTGGGTAAATTAAAAATATTTCAATCTAGTAAAAAAAGTTTTAATGATACTATTGATGAAGATCACAGTATATCTCACTACTAGAAAGAATAGAATTTATAGGGTCACACATAATAAAAGATTTGATTTGATCAAAAAGTTGAATCGGGATCCAATTATCAATATGATTGATGATTAGGATCAATATGTAAAAATTACATGTAGTAGGATTTACTAAAAGTTAGTAAGGAGGACCTAATTGCAATTGTTGCAATGAAAAATTGGATAAGAATGCAAGAGTCCCAGTTGGACTGGGACTCTCCCTCATCCAACATGCCAAAAGGAGGCACCCAATTTTTTATTTTTTGCATACATGAAAGAAGAGAAAGGGAGAGGGGGCACAATCCAAGTGTTGGGTGCCCCCTCCCGGGGTTATCTCTCTAGTTTCTCTTATCCTTATCCAATCTAGATTTAAGTTTGAATTTGATTCAAACTTAAAACTTAAATTTTAAACCCTAGATAGGATAAAGATAAGGTGGCATTGGGAATAAAAAGGGGTTATTTTTTTGGGGCGCCTACATAGAATTTTTCACCGTAAGAGGAAAAAAAATTAGATTGTGGTGCCCTTTTTCTCTGCGCCCCCTTCTTCTTGATGCCAAAGAGAGAGAGAGAGATAGGAAGAGAATTCCATCTCTTCTTCTCCATTCCCTGTCTCTTGCATGAAGGAGTTCATGCTTGCTGATCTTTGTCCTCCCATGTAGATCTTTCGTAGTTCTCCTGCGAAGAGAAAAGAAAAAGGAAGAGTTGTTGCTGCCTTCTTCTTCAGTTCTCTTGCGAAGAGGAAGAAGAAGACTGATTCGACCTGAAGGAGAGAGATCTGCAAAGGTGCGAGCACTTCGATAATCATGATCAGTCCCATATAGATACCTGTAGAGATCAGATATATGTACGGCTTCAACGGACTATGGAGACATCCATGTTTATCAAATCACGGTGAAGAACTACCTGCACTAAAGTAAAAGATTAGATCCTTTGCCTTTCGATTTCAGATTCGGATCTCTTTTCTCATATGAAGATCCGATTTAGGTGTTTTTATATAGATGAGATTTGATGCATGCTAGATTAAGCTTAAAAGAGTTTTATTCTGTTGCTTCCGCTGCTATGTCAAATAAAAATCTGCATGCATGAAAACTTCGAGTTTTCTAACCCATGGACCCTAGCATGAATCTGATATGATCTTTTCAAGAGATCCAAAATTCTTTTGATATCCAAACAGTATATTGATACCCACCCAGCTATGTCGAATATCTTTAAAATCTATTATTGATGAACCTTATTGATTGATCTTAGTCTTAATTGCAATCCATGCTTCATTTTTTCTTGATCATATCACTTAGATCTGATGCTCAACTAGGATGCACTAAATTATCTAATGTCTAGATAGCTTGTTGAACCGACCATCTAATCTATAATTTTTTTTTTATGATTGAATTTATCAACTAATAATTAATTATGCTTTTAATATGTTAAATAGGTTCAATAAATTCATCGAGTGAAATTTGTAGGGCTTGGATAGATGAGGTAAGTAATCCAACACTTCTTACTTATTTTTGAATTACCGAATGCTTTCAATACCTAAGATTTTATGAAATATAAAAAGAATACTTGACATCCATGATTCTATATTTTCTTAAATTAAGGATCAAGCATATGATATTTTGTAAATCATATATTATCATAAAAAGTATGGTTTCATGGATATTCTAGTTTTGATGGTTTGTTTGTGAACTATGAAACCTATGTATATGAAAAATTGTCCAATTGTTATGAAAACACTGCTTTCATGATTATTTCACTTTATAAATTATGAATTCTATAAGATTGATAAATATTTTCAACTTATTTTATTATGATGTAAGAACATATATTTTAAGAAAATATGATTTAAGATGTATAACTATGGGTTCTCAGATAGCTATGTAAGAACATATAATAGTTGGCATACGGTCCTCGTTAGCACATTATAATAGTTGGTATACGGTTCTCGCTAATGGGTTATAGTAGTTTGGTATATGGTCCTTACTAGCAAGTTATAGTAGCTCGTTACATAGTTCTCACCAGCGGATTATAGTAGCTCGGTATATGACTCTCACCAATGGGTTATGATAGTGGGCATGATTTGATTATGGTCCTATCATGGGTATAAAGTGATCTTAGCATTTAGTTTGAGAGAATTATTAAGATTTATGATATGATAAAATGACAGATGATTTATGATTTTATCTATAAAATTAATATGATTTAAGAATTTATTTATTTTATGCATTAAAAACTTTGTTTATCTAAATTGCATGATTTATGTATATACAAGAGCATGATTGATTTATAATATATCGTTATTATGAAAATTTTATGTTATATTGATAATCATCTTCTTTAAATAATTTATTGATGCATATATAAACTTATGCTTAATCTGGATAAAATAGTATAAGGTTTACTTACTAAGCTGGTGTAGCTCATATCTTTTTTTTTATCTAAATAAATAAGATTAGGAATGAAGGATGATCCAGGCTTGAGGGTCCATGCTAGCGAATTTGGAGATTTTACAGCTGAATTTTAGTTTATTGGATAATTATAGACTTGTAGTCAACTATTGACGAATTTTAAAATATGGGTTTGTATTTGATTTTGGATTTTGCTATTTTAAATAAATTTTGATTTAATTACTTGATGAATGATGGAATTGAATCTTTTATTATATTTAATTTATGATGGATTTTAGTTAATTATGATTAATTGGCTTTATGTTATCTTGGGCTGCATGCTACGTAGCATGGTCATATTATATCCCGAATTTCGAGTATGACACTTGAGCCCACAACCATTGTTGCCACCATTGCCCTTCTCCACCTTGGATCAAGCATCTAAGGACCCCCCAATGTTCTCTCTATCCTCTCTTCCCATCTCTCATGACTTGTTAAACTCAACAAAGCATGCCTTAGGTTTCCTTCCCTATGGACCCAAGTTAACCCAATTATGGATCCTAAACTAAATGGGTGACCATCATTAATAATCTCTAACTTATTACTCAAATCTTGATTGGACAACCATTTGTCAATATGAAGAATTTGATTACTTTATTCTGATTAATTAGGATTGCTAGATATCACTGCCCAATCATCCTCATCCTTAGTATGTCAATCTTCTTTCATGATCAATATTGATTTTATATATAAGTGCGATTGATAGGACAAGAAGTACTAGGTGAGGGATCTACGTTCTAACCCTTCAATCGAGGTAAAATCTTGATTTCTTATTTATTAGTTAGTCACCGATTTTGTGACTCACCCACCTAGCCCTGTGAAGTCACCCTAGCTGGCATGGCATTCCCATCTCGGTCATCTCATATTAATATTCTACACCTTCAAATCTAGTTGGCTCAGAACCTGATCCTTCTGCTAGCTATTGCTAGGATCAGAATTCAAATTTGTGTGCAAGGTTCCACACAGCCACAATAAGTATTTCATTTCATGTCCTAACCCCGTGGTTCCTGTTGGAAGGTGTGTGGGCATACCTCAATCGAAATCCACACAGTCCCAAAGGTGTGAGTTTGCTTTACAAACCTTTTTCATGCCTAGGATACCGGTAATTATGAACCAGCAAACACAGCAAGCCTCTCTCCTTTAGTGTCTTCATCTTCCCTACTTTGGTCATGAACAACACTTCTTTCTAGCAGCTATGGAATGGCTATCAGAATCCTCCACAAAATTCATGATCCAAATCCCCAAGGCCAATGATGGTGCCTCTGGAGAGCAGGTCCTTAGAGAGAGTTCTAATATTTTGATGATTGAGTGAAAGATGGAAGGGAAGAATGTTATGTACATTTTCTAAAGAGGTTTAGAGATACTTATATTTCTCTTAGGACTTATCCTTTCATTAATTAACTTAAATTCAAACAGAACTAATCTAATTTAAATTCATAGAGGATATGATCAAAATTATCACTTAGATAATTAACTTGAATTCAAACAGAACTAATCTAATTTAAATTCAAATATGATATGATCATAATTATTTTATTAATTATCCTAAGATAATTGTCACATGTTGCATGCCATGTGAACGTATCCCATGGACTCTACACAACATCTCCCACTCGTGCACATAGGCATCAATATGCCTCAACTCTCAATCTTAGTGGATATGTTCTCATAGTCATATGAAAAAATGAAATGTGCAACCATACAAGAAAGTTACCGATGAGCAATGATATATTAAGTTATCATCAAACTAATATATCATCACTCCAAAAAAAAAAAAAAACTCGTCATACCCCAAATCATCTTAATCACACTAGATTTTGCACCTCTGATCCCTCTAATTTATTTAGAGTTATGCAAAAGTCCATCAATGCATTTGTACTCATGGTTATGCAGCAACTAATGTTATTACTACCACCCAAGCTTTGAGTAACAAATTATGTGTGTGATGTCCAATGATTCTTCCTTGGATGCTCATGCCAATCCATCAAGATTCGGTTGCTTTCCTAGTCATGTTCCACTGGACCGCATCACTCCTGACCCTTAGAGATCATGCTAAGGTAGCAACACCAAAACTTGGCTTCTCGTCATAAATTCAAGTCCCAAAAGGGCATGATATTTGGACGAGGTCTGTAGGGCTCATATAGTGATGAAGCAGGGATCTATTCAAACACTCTCTTTAATCGATCATCTTATAGCACACACAATATGAGATGTATGGTATGGTGTGTTGGTGCATGTGTGGTGCTCTCAAGTCTTGAGAGGCCATGAGAGGAGCTATGGGCTTAGCTCCAGGATTCTAGGATTGGTTTGGGTCCTAGGATTAGGACAGATTTGATCCTAGGGTGGAAGTTCAGCCCTCTACGATCATGAGGCCCTAGTCTGTGGGTCTCATGGGAGCTAATCCAAGTTTGGATTAGGTTTGATCTATGGGGTTGAGTGCATGATCAGACTATGAGTGTACTGAAGTGAAATTTGAATGTAGGGGTAAAATGGTAATTTTAAAATTTTT
Source organism: Elaeis guineensis (assembly GCF_000442705.2). Taxonomy (NCBI): domain Eukaryota; kingdom Viridiplantae; phylum Streptophyta; class Magnoliopsida; order Arecales; family Arecaceae; genus Elaeis; species Elaeis guineensis. The sequence goes on from NC_025995.2 coordinate 3,314,392, forward strand.
TCAAAATCACTATTTTACAGTAAAAATTATTAATTAATCTAATTAATTAATATATATTTATTCTATACTAAGATCTAAATATGATATATAGCATGCATGTATTTAAATTTGAAATTCAAATTTCTACAGTAAATAATTTACTGTTATGCGTTCAGAACATATTACCTTTGTGCAGGTAGTTGATCGCCGTAATCTGATCACCATCGAGAGGGTCTGATCATCGTAATACAGCCACACAGTATGTCTGACCTCTGCGGATCGTCCACATGAAGCTTCTGGTTTGATCGGCTCCTAATGAATGCTAGTTCGTGACTGCACTTTTTTGATGGCCGATATTGATCGAACTCCTTCGATCGATATCTGCCAACTTTTTGGATACTCCAGATCATCAGCAAAGATGATAGAGAGGTTGATGATGCTCTCTTTGAAGTTTGGTGGGCTCACGACACTCATAGCTCATGTTCTCACTTTTCGAATCCTAAGCCAAAATGTTAGGGTACACAAGAAAAGCTTGCGCCCACTTCTCTCTCCTTTTCTCTTCTTTTCTTTTCTTTTCTCATGCAAGAAACCTCTCTCACGCCATCCTTTTTTTTTTCTGATCATCTATGCACACGCCCTCTCTTATCTTCTTTTTAAAACGATGCAAGACCGTGTCTTTGCAGCATTTTTACCGTGTGAGAGGATAAAGATAAGTGGTTGCTCATTTGAATTCAAATCGAATTTGAATTCAAATGCCAACCAACTCATTCCTATCCACTCTACACATGAGAAGAGAGGAGGCGTGGCTTCTTTGTGCATGGAGAGATTTCACAAAAAAACTTTTTCTCGTGTATGATAAGTGGTGCACAAGATGGATAAGGAAAGAAGGCGCAAGGGATAAGTTATCCATCTAACTTCAAACACCCTTTGAATTTGAATGGCTAACAAATCAAGTTTATCCAAATAATTGGCGCACAAGTGTGGGCGTGGGAAGGCCCTTGCATGGGAGAAAATTTATGAGAAGTTGCTCTCATGAATTCAAATGAGCGCAGAAGAAGTGAGGTGGCGTAGGAAGTTGAGGTCAAGGTGGTTTCTGATTTTAAATCAACCTAATTGAACCAACTTGTTGGTGCAAAAATCTGCCTGCACCGGAGAAGCTGGAGTTGAGGAGGCCGCGGTCGCCGCCGGGACCTGCAAGGGAAGTCTAAACCGGAGGTGGGGTTGCTCCGGCAAGACCCTCCGACGCTCAAGTCAGTTCTCTGCCTCAACAAGAATGTAGTGCTCGAACGGAGAATTTAGCAGAGTTATGAGATAAGAGAAATGAGCTTAAAAAATAATGTATCTGAGTCCCCCCTTTTTATAGGCGGGGGAGGCAGCGGACTGATGGCGACGTGTGTAACCGTCTGGTAGTGGGCCGCCCACGGTCAGGGAAATTAATTGCGGAGAGTGGTGGGGTAGACTCGTGGCTGTTGTCATAGTCTGCCACGTATGGCCTGTTGCGGATAGTGGGGCGGCATCCGTTGCCGCTAGCTGTCAGTGAGTAGTGGGATCGTGCAGCACCTGCCGCAGGGAGTGGGACAGAATCGTGGCCGTTTGCTACAGCCTGTCAGGGAGTAATGGGTTCGTTGCTGGAGCCGCGTAGAATCCGCTGTAGGACCTGGAACAGGATCATGATTGTTGTCGCGATCTGCCGAGGGGGTGCGGATCTGTCGATTGAGGTTCGGTCGCGGTTGAAGTCCGGCCTCCGTAGGAGCCCGGGTGGAACCGCTCTGATGTCGAAGGTGGAGCCCGGCTCCCGTAGGAGTCCGGGCGGAGCCGCTCTGATCTCGGAGGTGGAGCCCGGCTCCCGTTCCACCCGGCTCCCGTAGGAGTCCGGGCGGAGCCGTTCTGATGTCGGAGGTGGAGCCCGGCTCCCGTAGGAGTCCGGGCGGAGCCGTTCTGGTGTCGAAGGTGGAGCCCGACTCCCGTAGGAGTCCGGGCGGAGCCGTTCTGGTGTCGAAGGTGGAGCCCGGCTCCCGTAGGAGTTCGGGCGGAGCCGTTCTGATGTCGGAGGTGGAGCCCGGCTCCCGTAGGAGTCCGAGCGGAGCCGTTCTGATGTCGGAGGTAGAGCCCGGCTCCCATAGGAGTCCGAGCGGAGCCGTTCTGATGTCGGAGGTGGAGCCCGGCTCCCGTAGGAGTCCGGGCGGAGCCGTTCTGGTGTCGGAGGTGGAGCCCGGCTCCCGTAGGAGTCCGGGAGGTGCTGCTGCAAACAAAGTCAAGGGTGAAGTCCGGCTCTGATAGGAGTCCGGATTGAGCTTACCAGCGATTGATATTGAGAGCGGAGCCCGGCTCCCGTAAGAGTCCGGGCGGAGCTGTTTTGATGTTGGCGGCGGAGCCCGGCTCCCGTAGGAGTCCGGGCGGAGCAGCGCTTGCTGATGGCGGTGGTGCCCGGCTCCCGTAGGAGTCCGGGCGGAGCTGCACTTGCTGATGGTGGTGGAGCCCGGCTCCCGTAGGAGTCCGGGCGGAGCTGTTTTTGCTGATGGCGGTGGTGCCCGGCTCCCGTAGGAGTCCGGGCGGAGTTGCACTTGCTGATGGCGGTGGAGCTCGGCTCCCGTAGGAGTCCGGGCGGAGCTGCACTGATGCCGAAGATGGAGCCCGGCTCCCGTAGGAGTCCGGGCGGAGCCGTTCTGGTGAGAATTTCGGCCGCGGGTATTTTATACCCAACACCAGTCCCCCTACTTCCAAGTTTGAATTTCAAGCGAAGGAAGTACACAGAGAGAGATGCGCAGCCGAAATTGCCTCCTCGATCCCTGTGCGCGGCTGCCCCCACTTAATGTGCGCGTGTCAGAATCCATTTTCTGGCAAAGGCGACTTGAAAAGTCTTTTCGAAACCCCCGTTGAAACGCGATCCCAGGCGTCGCCCTGTGGGAATCTGTGAGCGGTCAACCCTCGATAGCAACGAAGCGGATAAGCGCGACACGCGGCACACACCATCTGGCCCAGGAATTCTCGCCGTCATAACTGCGCCAGGATCCGCCGGCTATTTAAACCCTTCGATCCATTCACGGTCTCATCCCGGCGTTCTTCTTTTCCCCTGAGAGTCTTGCTCCCCTCGTGCCAATTCTCGCCGCCTTTTGCCCATCAATCCTTCTCGTAGGGTTTCCACACCATGTCCTCAACTCTGGAGGCTGTTCTTGAGGGGATTGTTAGGGCTTGGAGGAAGGTGAGGAGGAGGACGACGGTCGGTGAGAATCTCTGTCATCTCAGAGGGGGCCCAAGGAAGAATTCCTTCAACAACAGGGGTTTAATATCGGAGGCTGTTGTAGAAGCTATTCTGCCCGCAAATTTTGGAGCAGTAAGGCGGGGCAATACCGGTCAAGAGGGCAGAATAGACGTCACAAGTCATGACGGGATCTTTGACGCCGTCGGGGCCAAGGGACCAGAGACGGTTGACGGCGGGGCGGTAGAACTTGTTGCGGAGACGGTGGAAGTAGCGCATGCCGACCTTGCCGGAGCGTCTCAGGTGGCGGCCGTCATGGCTACGGCTCTTCTTGAAACAGGTCTTCGTTACTGCCGTTGTTACCCCCGCCGCCTTCGGAGATCAATCCCACCCCTTTCTCTCTAAGGTCGGAACTTTGGGGACAGAATGAAGAGAGATGGGGCGAGAGATGTTACACGCACTGGAGAATGCGACTGAGAAGAACAGAGACGGGAAGAGGAATTTGCAGCTTGGATCGGCCTCCGGTTCATCCTGCCTGAACCATGCTTTGCGAGACATGTATTTTCTTTTTCTCTCTTTCCTGACCCGCCGGGTCTTGTAACGTGTGCTTCTATCAAATAAAATAGTGATTTCAGTACCTTGTTTACCTCTCGTGTCAAATAATTGTCTGCCGAACTTCTTTCCTTCTCTTTGCCTGTGTCATGCCGTTCCAAGACCGTCGGCGACCTTTTCAGTTTATGTGGGGTCGTCTTTTGCCGGGCTTCTTTTCGGTTTTTCCTGCTGTTGGGAGATGTCCACTTGTCGGGTTTGCTGGGATCTTTCTCCGCTGGAGTTGGGGCTAGGTTCGAAGAAGCTCCTGGAAGTTGAAGCAGCATAGTTTTCATAAGAAGTAGGGCAGAGTTTTTCTGTAATCAAAGTCATAAGTAAAGTCTAGCTTCCGTAGAAGCCCGGGCGGAGCCGCTCTAATGTCGAAGGTGGAGCCCGGCTCCCGTAGGAGTCCGGGCGAAGCCTTTTCGTGGCGGAGCCCGGCTCCCGTAGGAGTTCGGGCGAAACCTTTTCGTGGCGGAGCCCGGCTCCCGTAGGAGTCCGGGTGAAACCTTTTGGTGACGGAACCCGGCTCCCGTAGGAGTCCGGGCGAAACCTTTTGGTGGCGGAACCCGGCTCCCGTAGGAGTCCGGGCGAAACCTTTTGGTGGCGGAACCCGGCTCCCGTAGGAGTCCGGGCCTTACTCTCCGCTCATGTCAGGACGAGGTTCTCCTCCTGTTCCTGACAGGGCCGCGGGGGCACGTATGGGCGCTGCGAGGCCTCTCCCCCCATCCGGTCTAAAGGAACCGGGCCTTCGACTTTGCTCAAGTTAGGGCGAGGTTCTCCTCCTGTCCCTAACAGGGCTGTGGGGGCACATATGGGCGTTGTGAGGCCTCTCCCCCCATCCGGTCTAAAGGAACCGGGCCTTCGACTTTGCTCAAGTTAGGGCGAGGTTCTCCTCCTGTCCCTAACAGGGCTGTGGGGGCACATATGGGCGTTGTGAGGCCTCTCCCCCCATCCGGTCTAAAGGAACCGGGCCTTCGACTTTGCTCAAGTTAGGGCGAGGTTCTCCTCCTGTCCCTAACAGGGCTGTGGGGGCACATATGGGCGTTGTGAGGCCTCTCCCCCCATCCAGTCTAAAGGAACCGGGCCTTCGACTTTGCTCAAGTTAGGGCGAGGTTCTCCTCCTGTCCCTAACAGGGCTGTGGGGGCACATATGGGCGTTGTGAGGCCTCTCCCTCCATCCGGTCTAAAGGAACCGGGCCTTCGACTTTGCTCAAGTTAGGGCGAGGTTCTCCTCCTGTCCCTAACAGGGCAAAAGGCGGCGAGAATTGGCACGAGGAAAGCAAGACTCTCAGGGGAAAAGAAGAACGCCGGGATGAGACCGTGAATGGATCGAAGGGTTTAAATAGCCGGCGGATCCTGGCGCAGTTATGACGGCGAGAATTCCTGGGCCAGATGGTGTGTGCCGCGTGTCGCGCTTATCCGCTTCGTTGCTATCGAGGGTTGATCGCTCACAGATTCCCACAGGGCGACGCCTGGGATCGCGTTTCAACGAGGGTTTCGAAAAGACTTTTCAAGTCGCCTTTGCCAGAAAACGGATTCTGACACGCGCACATTAAGTGGGGGCAGCTGCGCACAGGGATCGAGGAGGCAATTTCGGCTGCGCATCTCTCTCTGTGTACTTCCTTCGCTTGAAATTCAAACTTGGAAGTAGGGGGACTGGTGTTGGGTATAAAATACCCGCGGCCGAAATTCCCACCAGAACGGCTCCGCCCGGACTCCTACGGGAGCCGGGCTCCATCTTCGGCATCAGTGCAGCTCCGCCCGGACTCCTACGGGAGCCGGGCTCCACCGCCATCAGCAAGTGCAGCTCCGCCCGGACTCCTATGGGAGCCGGGCACCACCGCCATCAGCAAAAATAGCTCCGCCCGGACTCCTACGGGAGCCGGGCTCCACCGCCATCAGCAAGTGCAGCTCCGCCCGGACTCCTACGGGAGCCGGGCACCACCGCCATCAGCAAGCGCTGCTCCGCCCGGACTCCTACGGGAGCCGGGCTCCGCCGCCAACATCAAAACAGCTCCGCCCGGACTCTTACGGGAGCCGGGCTCCGCTCTCAATATCAATCGCTGGTAAGCTCAATCCGGACTCCTATCAGAGCCGGACTTCACCCTTGACTTTGTTTGCAGCAGCACCTCCCGGACTCCTACGGGAGCCGGGCTCCACCTTCGACACCAGAACGGCTCCGCCCGGACTCCTACGAGAGCCGGGCTCCACCTCCGACACCAGAACGGCTCCGCCCGGACTCCTACGGGAGCCGGGCTCCACCTCCGACATCAGAACGGCTCCGCCCGGACTCCTATGGGAGCCGGGCTCCACCTCCGACATCAGAACGGCTCCGCCCGAACTCCTACGGGAGCCGGGCTCCACCTTCGACACCAGAACGGCTCCGCCCGGACTTCTACGGGAGCCGGGCTCCACCTCCGACATCAGAACGGCTCCGCCCGGACTCCTACGGGAGCCGGGCTCCACCTCCGACATCAGAGTTGCTCCGCCCGGACTCCTACGGGAGCCGGGCTCCACCTTCGACATCAGAGCGGTTCCACCCGGGCTCCTACGGAGGCCGGACTTCAACCACGGCCGAACCTCAATCGACAGATCCGCACCCCCTCGGCAGATCGCGACAACAATCATGATCCTGTTCCAGGTCCTACAGCGGATTCTACGCAGCTCCAGCAACGGACCCATTACTCCCTGACAGGCTGTAGCAAATGGCCACGATTCTGTCCCACTCCCTGCGGCAGGTGCTGCACGATCCCACTACTCACTGACAGCTAGCGGCAACGGACGCCGCCCCACTATCCGCAACAGGCCATACGTGGCAGACTATGACAACAGCCACGAGTCTACCCCACCACTCTCCGCAATTAATTTTCCTGACCGTGGGCGGCCCACTACCAGACGGTTACACACGTCGCCATCAGTCCGCTGCCTCCCCCGCCTATAAAAAGGGGGGACTCAGATACGTTATTTTTTAAGCTCATTTCTCTTATCTCATAACTCTGCTAAATTCTCCGTTCGAGCACTCCATTCTTGTTGAGGCAGAGAACTGACTTGAGCGTCGGAGGGTCTTGCCGGAGCAACCCCACCTCCAGTTTAGACTTCCCTTGCAGGTCCCGGTGGCGACCGCGGCCTCCTCAACTCCAGCTTCTCCGGCGCAGGCGGATTTTTGCACCAACACAACTTAATTAAAATAAGTTAGGTCCAATTAGACTAATTTAAATCCAACATAATTAGGTTTAATTAGGCTCAATAAAATCCTAATCAAATCAAGAATTGACTAAGCCCAACCCCTGATCAAATCAGGGACCAAACCACTTTGACGATTAGGTCAACACTTAACCTAATCGGGTCAAACCCAACTGAATCCAATTCAATTGGACTTGATCCAAAAATAATTACTCAATCAAATTGAGTTAATTAGCAATCAAATCATTAATTAAACCTCTCATAAATACTGAGTCTAAATTCGATGGGCAATCGGATATCAAAGTCCATTGATATGAAACCTTGATCGAAGAGTCCCAAACCAGTGGGACTCTTGTCCCCGGTACCCAAAATGTGTGAGACTCATGATCAGAGAATCCTGATTCTTGATCACAGAGTTTCAGATACGTAGGACTCATAGTCCACGAGCATTAGGACTCTTCATCAGCCATCAGATCAGATAGAAATCTCTAATGTGTGTGACCCCGCAGGTTCGAACCTAAGCCGGTAGCACAGGAATGAATTCCTGTACTAATCGAAGTGACCATCTAGCAATGATATCCGATATCTGGATTGGTCGAATAGTCATAATCGCAACACTCAGAACCTACGTGAATATGGTTACTGTATAATTCATCCCTTTTGACCCCTGTGTTTAGGATGACTCAGGGTTAAACTGTCAACCCTGATTAGATCATCCGAATCGTGCTCAACTCAAACAGTCCTGTGACTCCTCACTAGGACTACCCTGGCCAAGATTTTGCTAAATTAAAATATGACTGTACACAGCTCCTGAACTGGAGTGGTCAATCTCATCTTGACACACGCACCAACAAGTCAAGTACTTGACTACACCCAGCAGCCTTCCGTCACTGAATTAGAAATTCAGGTAGTCCAGTGCCTAAGTGAAGTGAGTTGCTTGCAAGTCACCGTGGCGGTCTCAGGTCGGAGGGATATTTATACCCATATCCCATCGGAGCAAATCTTGACAGCAGAAAAAGCTCCAGAATCGATCACGTTCAGTGCAGATGTACCCTTACATCTCACTTGTATGCCATACCAGTGTCTCCACACTCCTTGGTTAAGAGGACAACCAACCCATATGGCACACAACGATCTATGCTTGATAAATATTGTTATCCTTGATAATAACGTATCATTTGGTCGCGAACAGGTTTAAGGACTAAACGAGAAATCCTCCTTTGTCGTATCTAAATAGTCTTAAGGACTTCACCACAACACAGGAGTTCATTAGAAGATGAAATAATTTATGATGAAAAATACCAAAATAATTTTTATTTATTTATAATTTATATACTAATACAAGAAAGAGCACAACTATCAATAAGCTGACGATTGGCTTTGGGACACTATTTCCAACAATCTCCCACTTGGCCTAAAGCCAATCGGTGCAGTATCTAATACCCATCTTTGATTTGAAGTCGTCGAACTCCTTCACCGCAATGGCTTTAGTGAATGGGTTGGCCAGGTTCTCTTTTCCGTCGATCTTTTGAAGGTCGACGTCACCTCGATCCATGATTTTTCGGATGAGATGGTAGCGGCGCAGAATATGCTTCGTCCGCTGGTGTGCCTTTGGTTCCTTCGCCTGAGTAATGGCTCCAGAGCTGTCACAGTAGAGCAGAACTGGACCAACAAGGGAGGGTGCTACTCTGAGCTCGATAATGAATTTTCTCAGTCACACCGCTTCTTTGGCAGCATCTGATGCAGCGACATACTCCGCCTCGCAAACTGAATCAGCCATAGTGTGCTGTTTGGAACTTTTCCAGCAGACAGCCCCACCATTAAGGATAAAAATAAATCCCGACACACTCTTGCTGTCATCGTGATCAGACTGAAAACTAGAGTCTGTAAATCCTATAAGTCTCAAGTCCGATTCACCATAAACAAGCCACTGGTCCTTAGTATTTCTTAAATACTTCAGGATGATTTTAACAACCTTCCAGTGATTCTCCTCTGGATCAGATTGGTATCTACTCACTACCCCTAGTGAGTATGCCACATTTGATCGTGTACATGTCATGGCGTATATGATAGATCCCACTGCCGAAGCATATGAAATTCTATCCATACGCTCTCTCTTGAGGTGTTGTCGGATAATCCCTCTTCGAGAGAGAAATTTCATGGCCTATCGGTAGATAGTCTTTCTTGAAATTCTTCATGCTGAACTTTTTCAGTATAGTATCAATGTACGTGGACTGAGATAAGCCAAGCAACCTTTTAGATCTATCCCTATAGATCCTCATCCCTAGGATGTAGGAAGCTTCTCCCAGATCCTTCATGGAGAATTGTGACGATAGCCAAATCTTTATTCCCTATAATGCAGAGACATCATTCTCGATTAAGAGAATGTCATCCACATACAATATAAGAAATACCACTACTGGACCATTAGCCCACATACACCTTAGACTCTTCTCCATTCTTAACGAAGCCATACGTCTTGATCGTCTTATCAAAACGTATGTTCCAACTCCGGGATGCCTGCTTAAGTCCATAAATGGACCTCTATAGCCTGCACACCTTAGACTCTTCTGTGGATGTGAATCCTTCAGATTGTATCATATACACCTCTTCGTCCAGCTCTCCATTTAGGAAAGCTGTCTTCACATCTATCTGTCAGATTTCATAGTCCAGATGGGTAGCTATCGCAAGCTTAATCTGAATGGATTTGAGCATTGCCATAGGAGAAAATGTCTCGTCATAGTCTATACCATAATGTTGACGATATCCCTTGGCAACCAGACGGGCTTTATAGGTCTCCACCTTTCCGTCTGCACCCCTCTTTTTCTTGAAGACCCACTTACACCCTATGGATTTTACTCCTTCGGGTGGGTCAACCAATGTCCACACATCGTTGACCTTCATGGATTCTATTTTGAATTTCATGGCCTCTAGCCATTTCTCAGAGTCAGGTCTCTGCATTGCATCCATGTAGGTGATCGGATCCTCATCATTTTCATCAAGTTCGACAGGATCGCTGTCTCGGACCAAGAAATCATAGTATCTGTCCAGTTGATGTGGTACTCTACCAGATCGCCTTAAGGGTGCAGGAACAATGGGCTCTGGATTTGATCGAACCAAATTCGGTTCAGGTTCAGCTACTTGTGTCAATTTTTTCACCTATCTAACTTTCTCAAGTTCGACCTTAGAGGCAATAGTCCCTTCATCAAGGAACTCCTTTTCCAAAAAGATTGCCTTAAGGCTGACAAACACTTTTTGCTCATCGGCTAGGTAGAAATAATACCCTTTGGTCTCTTTTGGGTACCCTATGAAGTAACACTTGTCAGACCTAGGTCCAAGCTTATCCGTAATTAAACATTTAACATACGTCGGACACCCCTAAACCCTAAGGTGCGAGAGTACTGGATTACGTCCTATCCATATCTCATATGGTGTTTTGGTTACAGACTTACTCGAAATCCTATTTAGAAGGTAACAAGTCGATTCGAGTGCATATCCCCAGAGGGGGATTGGCAAACCAGCAAACACCATCATGGATCGAACCAAGTCCAACAAGGTCCTATTCCTCCTTTCAGACACACCATTATGCTGTGGTGTTCCAGGAGGTGTCCACTGAAAGAGAATCCCATTCTTCCCAAGATATGTCAGAAACTCATTGAAAAGATATTCACCTCCTCGATCAGATCGAAGAGTTTTAATACACTTCCCAATTTATTTTTCTACCTCATTTCGAAATAGTTTGAACATTTCAAATGATTCCGACTTATGCTTCATTAAGTAGACATACCCATACCTCGATAGATCGTCTGTGAAGGTTATGAAGTAGAAATATCCACCTCTTGCACTTGAGCTCATGGGTCCACATACATCAAAATGTACAAGACCCAAGAGTTCACTGGCTCGCTCACCTTTTTTAGTAAAAGGTGACTTGGTCATTTTTCCAAGAAGACAGGACTCACAGATTGAAAGTGATTCACAATCGCCAACTTCAAAAATTCCTTCTTGAGCCAACCTGTTTATTCTGTTCTTATTGATATGACCTAGCCTACAGTGCCAAAGGTAGACTTCTGACATATTATCTATTCTAGAACATTTATCGAAGGTTTGAACTACATTAACAGGCTGTGATAGTAAGTAAATTTTATTATTTATTTATCCAACAAATATTGTAACACCATTCAAAATGATATTGTAAATATTTTCTTTTATTAAAAATTCATAACCGTACATGGCCAAAAGGCCTACAGAAATAATATTTAATAAAAAGCTTGGACAATAGTGACATTCACTCAGAATTACATTACGAGAATTAATTACAAGGTTCATGATTCCTAAAGCTAGAACTGAAACTTTGCTTCCATCTCCAACGTTCAGGAATCTCTCACCGTCATCAAATCTCCTACTGACCTGCAGACCCTGCATCGAATTGCAAATATGATAAGGGCTTCCAATATCCAATACCCAGACAGTAGTATCACAAATAAAAAAATTGCAAGGTGTTATCATATAATTACCTTGCTTCTTCTTCGGCCTGTTCGGGTCCAGGGAGGCAATGTATAGAGGACAGTTCCTCTTCTATTGCCCCTGCTTCTTGCAAAAGAAGCACTCTATCTGGCTTTGGTCGGGCTTGTGCTTCTTGGTCTGACCCTGTGCTGACGTTCCAGCATGCGGCTGCACCTTCTTATTCTTCTTCTTTTTGTTCTTCTTCCCTTTCTTAAAGGGTCGACGACCAGAAGAAGACCCTCCCACAACATTCACCGACTCCTTATGGAGCTGATGGTTCTTCTCAAAGTTCTGCAGCAACCCCAACAAGCCGTGGTAGTTCACTGCAGGCTTTGTCATTCGAAAATAAGTAAGAAAGGAGAGGAAGGACTTGGGCAAAGAATTAAGGATCGCATCCTTACCGAGCTGCTCATGCGAGGGAAAGCCTAGTTTACTTAGGGGCTCAATCATTTCGATCATGTACAGTACATGATCGGTGACTGAGGCCCCATCCCTCATCCGAGCATTAAAAATGGCACAACTAGTTTTGTGCCTTTCAACATCGTCAGACGTGCCAAAGGAGTCGCTCAACATTTGAAGCATCTCCTGCGGCTAGGCGTTCTCAAACCTGCGGCTGAACTCATCATTCATTGCCGCCAGCATTGTGCATCGAACGGTGGTGCGGTCGTTGAGCCACTTCTGGTAAGTGTCTCGGACCGTCCCTCTAGCATTCGGGGCTGGCTCCTCGGATGCCGGATCTGTTACTACATAAATGATCCGCTCATACTCAAAGATGATTTTTAATTTTCAATACCAGCTATCGAAATTAGGTCCCATGAGCTTGTCATTATCTAATAATGACCGGAGCGATAGGGTAGTGGCCATAGCTGCATAAAGGAAAATCAGACCTCTATTAGTATATAAATTATTAATACTAAAGACTTGGGCTTTAGTCTAAAGTTTCTCCCCATATTTTTACGAACTGGTAGCCTCAACCTCTAATTCGAAGAATTACTTTAATTTCTTAGTGGGTACTAGAATCCACACAGACCACACACGAGCCCAACTTTGGTTGGTCAATCCATGTGCATCTATGGGTAAGTTCATAACCAGTTGTTTCTCTAAACAACGTCTAGTAATAAATTTTGCCCCAGAACCTAATCAGTAGGCTTTGGCCTCCACTGAAAAGATCTGGTTAGGTCCAACCATTAACATGACTTGATTTGGTGAATCAAACTAATAAATGATCAGGCTCGACTTTGGCTGGCCAACCTAACCACCATCAGAAAGACTCAACCAAATTATCATACTATGAATGATAATTTCATTAGTCAATAAGCACCAGGCCTTTGGGCCTCCAGTGATTATTAAACTAATAGACTCATTATCACTCACTTAATGGGAGGCTATGACTTAGTTATCACTATAACTTAATCATTTTAGGGACATAATAATTTTGAAGATTTTATTAAAGGATAGAAGAGAAGAAATTAACCAGCCAATTTCAATCTTCCCACTGACTTCACCTAGTCAGATTAAAAAAGAATTTAATTAAAGCTGGCATTAGGAGCACCTAAATCAGTCACACTGATTTACCTAATGACATGGGTGAGCCCTAATCACCAAGTGATCTAATCAAAATCTAACTCACGAGGTTGGTCAGGTAAGTGAGATCAATGGTGGGGATATGCCATTAACTCGTCAGAGATTGAATCAATGCGAGTAGCTCCCACTTAAGAACCACTGGTCAAATTGCCGAACTTACCTTAGACACCAACCGATTCATTAGTTTTAATTTGATCAACTTAGTAAATAGGGTTCCACCACATAGCCATGAATTAAGTCCATCTTGATCTAGTTAAAGACATGGACCTATTCAACTACAACTATTGGAGTTGAGTCTAGAGTGTCCTTGACTTAATCTAATTCAACTTTTGATTAGATTGGATCAATTACTCTAATTTAGTCTATTTCTTTAAGCTAACCTTAGGTCTAACCCAATTATGGATCTAATCCATCTAACCCATTGACCCACAAGTTTATGCAATTGTCTTAGGTCTTAATTCACAATTCTAGACCAACTTGACAATACTTAATTCTTTTAATTAAGTATCTGGGCTGATGGGTCAGGGTTTGGCATTTCAAAAATAATTTTTAAATTTGAAAGGTTTTATTTTCTGTTCATCAAATATATTGACTCATTTCACAAACAGATCAGCACATTTCATAAACAGCAATCCTATTGCTAATTACATAACAGAAAATAAGTCAATCAAAATAAATCATGAATATTCCTTTAGATCTAATCTAATACATTCATGATAAATTTTATAATTGAACCTTTACAATTAAGTCCTTTCGCTGCTTCATCTGCATGGGATATAATTGCAGTGGCACCCCTACCACCATAGGAGAACCCCATCGAATGGGAGGAGAGGGCCTTTAAATCCTACTTTTCTCCTATGACCGGACGACCATGGCAACCAACCCAATTAGATTACTTGCTACTTGGATCAAGTATATCTAAATATACCAATTTTAAAATTTAAATTTCAAATTTCAAATTTTAAATTTTGAATTTCAAATTTCAAACAAATTTCAAATTTCAAATTTCAAATTTTTGAATTTCAAATTTTGAATTTTAAATTTTGAATTTTAAATTTAAAATTTCAAATAAATTTTAAAATTTAAATTTCAAATTTTGAATTTCAAATTTTTGAATTTTGAATTTTGAATTTCAAATTTTAAATTTCAAAATTCAAATTTTAAATTTCAAACAACTTTCAAAATTTAAATTTTAAATTTTGAATTTTAAATTTTAAATTTAAACTTTTAGATTACAACTTAATCTACGCATGTAAATATATATATCATATTTTAGAACCCGCTCTGATATCATTTGAAGTAAAATTTGAGTGCAGGGGTAAAATGATAATTTTAAAACTTTTTCAAAATCATTATTTTACAGTGAAAATTATTAATTAATCTAATTAATTAACATATATTTACCCTACACTAGGATCTAAATATGATATATAGCATGCATGCATTTAAATTTGAAATTCAAATTTCTACAGTAAATAATTTACTGTTATGTGTTCAGAACACATTACCTTTGTACGGATAGTTGATCGTTACAATCTAATCACCATCGAGAGGGTCTGATCATCGTAATATAGCCACATAATATGTCTGGCTTCTGCGGATCATCCACATGAAGCTTCCGATCTGATTGGCTCCTCACGAATGCTAGTTCGTGACTGCACCTTTTTGATGGCCGATGTTAATCGAACTCCTTCGATCAATGTCTATCGACTTCTCAAATGCTCTGGATCATCAGCAAAGATGGTAGAGAGGTTGATGATTCTCTCTCTAAAGTTTGGTGGGCTCACGACACTTGTAGCTCACGTTCTCACTTCCCGAACCCTAAGCCAAAACCTTAGGGTACACAAAAAAAGCTTGCGTCAACTTCTCTCTCTTTTTCTCTTCTTTTCTTTTTTTTCTCATGCAAGAAACCTCTCTCATGCCACCCTTTTTTTTTTTGATCATTTGTGTGCATGCCCTCTCTTATCTCCTTTTTAAAACGATGCAAGACTGCATCTTTGCAGCATTTTTACTGCGTGAGAGGATAAAGATAAGTGGTTGCTCATTTGAATTCAAATCGAATTTGAATTCAAATGCCAACCAACTCATTCCTATCCACTCTACACATGAGAAGAGAGGAGGCGTGGCTTCTTTGTGCATGGAGAGATTTCACAAAAAACTTTTTCTCGTGTATGATAAGTGGCGCACAAGATGGATAAGGCAAGAAGGCGCAAGGGATAAGTTATCCATCTAACTTCAAACACCCTTTGAATTTGAATGGCTAACAAATCAAGTTTATCCAAATAATTGGTGCACAAGTGTGGGCGTGGGAAGGCCCTTGCATGGGAGAAAATTCATGAGAAGTTGCTCTCGTGAATTCAAATGAGCGCAGAAGAAGTGAGGTGGCACAGGGAGTTGAGGTCAAGGTGGTTTCTGATTTTAAATCAACCTAATTGAACCAACTTAATTAAAATAAATCAGGTCCAATTAGATTAATTTAAACTCAACATAATTAGGCTTAATTAGGCTCAATAAAATTCTAATCAAATCAGAAATTGACTAAGTCTAACCCCTGATCAAATCAGGGATCAAACCACTTCGACGATTAGGTCAACACTTAACCTAATCGGGTCAAATCAGGGACCAAACCACTTCGACGATTAGGTCAACACTTAACCTAATTGGGTCAAACCCAACTAAATCCAATTCAATTAGACTTGATCCAAAAATAATGACTCAATCAAATTGAGTTAATTAGTGATCAAATCAGTAATTAAATCTCTCATAAATACTGAGTCCAAATCTGATGGGCAATCGGATATCAAAGTCCATCGTTATGAAATCTTGATCGAAGAGTCCCAAACCAGTGGGACTCTTAACCCCGGTACCCAAAATATATGGGACTCATGATTAGAGAATCCTGATTCTTGATCACAGAGTCTCAGACACGTAGGACTCATAGTCCACGAGTATTATGACTCTTCATCAGCCATCAGATCAGATAAGAACCTCTAACGTGTGTGACCCTACAGGTTCAAACCTAAGTCGGTAGCATAGGAACCAATTCCTGTACTAATCGAAGTGACCATCTAGCAATGGTATCCGATATTTGGATTGGTCGAATAGTCACAATCACAACACTCAAAACCTACGTGAATATGGTTACTGTATAATTCATCCCTTTTGACCCCTGTGTTTAGGATGACTCAGGGTTAAACTGTCAACCTTGATTAGATCATCCGAATCGTGCTCAACTCAAATAATCCTGTGACTCCTCACTAGGACTACTTTGGCCAAGATTTTGCTAAATTGATACACGACTGTACACAGCTCCTGAACTGGAGTGGTCAATCCCATCTTGACACACGCACCGACAAGTCAAGTACTTGCTACACCTAGTAGCCTTCCGTCACTGAATTAGAAATTCAGGTAGTCCAGTGCCTAAGTGTAGTGAGTTACTTGCAAGTCACCGTGGCGGTCTCAGGTCGGAGAGATATTTATACCCATATCCCATCGGAGCAAATCTTGACAGTAGAAAAAGCTCCGGAATCGATCACGTTCAGTGCAGATGTACCCTATATCTCACCTGTATGCCATACCAATGTCTCCACACTTCTTGGTTAAGAGAACAACCAACCCATATGGCACACAACGACCTGTGCTTGATAAACGTTGTTGTCCTTGGTAACAACGTATCATTTGGTCATGAACAGGTTTAAATACTAAACGATAAATTTTTCTTTGTCGAGTCTAAATAGTCCTAAGGACTTCACCACAACACAGGAGTTCATTAGAAGATGAAATAATTTGTGATAAAAAATATCAAAATAATTTTTATTTATTTATAATTTATATACTAATACAAGAAAGAGCACAACCGTCAACAGGCTGACAATTGGCTTTGAAACACTATTCCCAACATGTACATGGGTTCGGGTGAGTGCATTCAGATTGAGTTAGCCTAGGAAGTTTTTAGACTAGAGCTTTGGTCTATGTAATAGGTATATATACTAATATATTATAAACTCTAAAGGAAGAGAATCCAAGAAAACTTTTCTCGCACATCTCTCTCTCTCTCATCTTTGCACGTCGCCTAAGGAGGCAGCCAAAGGGGCTTCACGTGAGGAGGAAAAGGGGGTGCCTCCCTCAAACCCTAGCGCCTAGGGTTTTGGAGGGGACGCCCCATCATGTGGGCACCTCCCTTGTGTGAGCGCCAAAGACTCCATGCCTAGGGCATCTCCACACCCAAGGATGCCTCTGATCTGATCAGGAATCAAAGAAGGGTGTGAAAGGAAACTTCGGAGGTGGGCATGAGTGGAGGAAGTGCACAAGATGACGAGCATGAGTAAAGACTGCAGTTTTGCGAAGGCTACAGGAACTCTTTTTCTTGTGCGGTTTAGCTTCAGGTTATGGATGCCCCAATGCCATAATCTCTAGGAGGATGATCAAGTGAGCTCATGAAGAGGTTTGGACTCTGATTTAGTTTCGATCAGAGGTATGTAGGGGCCAAGATGAAGCACACAAGGAAAGACTGTAGTTTGGAGAGATGCTGCAATGGAGTTCTAGTCCAACAAGGACTCCTCTTCATCAATGGTTCAACTCTAGATCTGCTAGCCCCAAGGTACCACATCCCAAGCTCTGGTTCTTAGAGTGTTGGGGGGTGAAAGATCAGATCTGGAGGTGTGTCCTAGGTCCCTGAAAGCAAGGAGGGACACGAACTAGATTGCTCCACAAGGTTTAGGGTGCGCAGTAATCTAGGGCATGAAGTTTGCAGCCTTTAGAGAGTCTAGATCACTATAGACTCTTGCAAAGAGCTTTGTCATAGATCTTCTCAAATTCATGTAGGTGCATGGTGGTCTTAACAATTGATATCAGAGCCTGGTGGAGTGTGGAAGCGAAGGAGATGTCATACGAATGAAACGCTGAAATCTACACGCCTATTCCACGGTATGCCTCGGATCTACCTTTGTTTTTGCTGTAGTTTGGCCAACCTGGAGTAGCGGGTTGAAGGTGGAGATTGAGAGACTTGATAAGAAGGGAAGCTTCTCGAGGTGGAAGGTTTGGGTGCATGTTTTGCTGGTCCAACTTTGTTTGGATGCGGTCTTAGAGGAAAGATCGAGGTGTATGATGATAGATGATGGAGTTCACTGGTTAGGAGGGCATGCTTGTCACACCCAGAACCCAACACCCGGTTCGGATACGTGATGGCCGCACACTCTTTAGAGCAAGCCCTAAAGAATATGCAAGGTCAAAATAAATCATTACAACCTTAACATCCATAATAATTAATTTCAACAATAATTCGTAAAACCTTGCATAATTACAAATTAAATTTTTTCAATCCTCTAATCAGGTACTATGATACTCTATCTATCCATCTGCTCACTCGTAAGTCCAAACCATAGTCAATCATAAACATCTTGTAACTCTGAGAAGAAAAGAAAGATGAAGGGTGTGAGCTTTACAGCCCAGTAAGAATTATCATATCACACCAATATAATAATATAATCTGAAAATAAAGATAAGCAATAACACATAAAAGTCAATGTTTACTGTCCAGAATACTGCAAACATTTATAGATTATCTGTTTTAGTAAAAGAGATGCATTATCATATGTTAATAAGTGAAATAATTTTATTCAACGATTGTTTCATGTCTTATCTTTCTATTTTCTTCTATTATCACATCGTCTTTAATCCTTTTCTTTTTGACTTTGGCTTTGGACTACCAGGATCATGTGACGATCTTTTATTCAAATCGATTTCTGTGATCTTCCTCGGATTGAAATATTCATGATCTTTCTCGGATCAAAGTGGCCATGATCTTTCTCGGATCAAATCATTTATGATCTTTCTCGGATTAGATTCTTCCACACATAAGCCTGTGGGGGCTGTCCCAGGCATAAGCTCCTGGCAGGCTATTCCACATGACAAAACCAATCCAAATCATATTTCTCTTTCTTTTCATTTTCATAAAATTATAATATTTGACTTCATTAATCAATTCAAATTTTTGCAGTGTAATAAATATGTCATACTTATATAATCATGCCATCAATCGCTGATACATATGTATTGATATAACATACTCATGCTCAAAATCACATAAATAAATAACAGTGTCTCAGATATAACAAATTCATCAATCTCAATTCCAACGATGCAAAATCAATGAGATAAAACCAACGGTAAAATAACATATATAATGATGATCATGTACAGGGATTCTTACCTTTACCGGTGACTGATCCAAGCACAAAAATCAATATTCTTCTTTGATTTATGAATTTTTTTAACAAAATATTTCACTCGATATCATATGCAGACAATCATCTCTTCATGATTCTGATCAATATAAAAATCACATATAGAGAAAATATCGATAATCGATCCTAATAATACAAATCGAGGACCTCTCTTAGGATTAATCAAAATTAGGATTTATCTAAGTATCTGGATCCTCCACTGATCCATAAGACTTTTAGAGAGAGAAAATCCATGAAGAGAGAGAAAATTTTAGAGAGAGAAAGTAGAGAGAGAAAATGGAGAGAGAATCTTCGTATCTTTCTGATGAGGCAATCATGGATGAGATCATCAGAGATCATATCAGGGTGACTCAATATAGATTAACCATGATTGATGTTATCAATTTCGAATAAAGATCGGATCGGAATCTAATCTACTGCACGAATTTCGAAGCAATCTCAGGTCATCATATTTTCATATCAATTTTATCCTAGGATCCATGATGAAATCAGAGAGAGAAAGATACTAGAGAGATAAAATCCATAAAGAGAGAGAAAAGTCTAGAGAGAGAATCTAGAGAGTGAAAATGTAGAGAGAATGTAGAGAGAGGAGAGAGGAAAGAGAGAGAAAGGAGGGAGAGGAGAGAGAGAAAATTCTCTCTTTCTTTTTTTTTCTATTTTTCTCTTTCTCTTTTTCTTTTTCTTTTCTTTTCTTTTCTTTTCTTTTCTTTTCCTTCTTCTTTTTATTTTTTTCTTTTCCTTCTTCCCACGGCCGTCTCTTGGGCCGAAATAGGGGAAGACCGACGAGGTCCACCCCCAGTGACCCAGGCTCCGACGAGATGGGTGGTGTCTGGTCGACGGCAATGGAGCAAGGCCGGCCGACAGCAAGGTTCGGTCGGTGAAGTATTTTTTTTTTCGAATCCGTCCCCCTTTCTTCATGATTTTCGATCATTGGCCGATCACCGGCCACCAAGACCTTCAGGGAAGAGGGATAGAGGGATGAGGGTCCTATCCTAGGGGTGAGATGCCACAAACGACGATGTTGGTGGCCGAAAAAGAGAGGAAGATAGCTTGTTCGAACAGAGCAAAACAGGATCATGATATTTTGTGAATTTTCCGACAATCCCGATGGCTAGCGAGGGTGCACGAAGCCATGAAAAGGAAGGAAAGGAAGAGGGGAAAGAGGAGAAGGGGTTACCTCCAACTCCGGTGAGGTCTCCGACAAGTATTTGAGATGAACACGATGATGACATCCGCGGCTTCAACAAAAAAATTCGAGAAAAATAAAAGGAGAAATCCGGTGCTCGTCATGGCCAACCTTATAGGAAAGGAGAGGGGGTTTTTATAGGGTGGAGGGGAGGTCGAATCCCCCTCGGATTCAGCTTCTCTTTCGATGTATTTGAGTGGAAGAAGACTCCCAGCAGGACTCTTCTTCGTTTGCCTCTCCTGTTTTTTTTTTTTTTTGTATGGGATGTGGGCTGATTCTGGGCCCAAATGGGCCGGGATGTTACATTCTCCCCCCTTCAAATAATTTCGTCCTCAAAATTAACTTATGTTATTTGAGATATATTCTAAATATATATATATATACATGTATCATGTCATTCTCATGCTTCCAATAATGTCTTACATATTATTTATTTCTCATGATCTTGTTATAACAAAAATTATTTGAAATCTCAAACTCATCCCTTCTTATTGATTTCTCAACTTTTTGAAGAACTGTAATATTTTGGACTTGCATTAATATACCACCGTTATTTGTCTAATACATTCCACTCGAAATTCATAATTATCTCAGACTATCCTTGATAGAAAAATAAATAAAGGTCAAACATCAGGCACTCTTCACAATCATCGATTTCTTTCTTCTCTTGACCTTCCAACAAATTTTATATATAGACTCTCATCTTAAGAAAACCTCAATCTTCTATATCAGTTCAAGTAATAATATTAAATTTTAAAAAAAATATGAGATCTATGTCAGGACATTCTAAGTTTTAACTAATATCAGAACTATCAAGCTGTTAATAAACTTGAGATATCTAGAATTTCTTGACATTATGTACAATGAAGCAACCTACTGACAAAAATTATCCGACTATGATTAGATTAGATCAAAATCAATAGCATCCTTTCATTATCAATAAAATTCTTCATTATTTGCAACTAATGTATTCCATCATAATATCTTTTGATTTAAAAGATTAATATTTCTAATCAATTTAATCCACCACGCTTTTGCTGTGCACTCTGATCTTAATTTATCAAATTATATAAGTCTATCAAAGATAAAAATATCCTTATATGTTAGATCAATCCAGGATAGATCCAACCTTCAAATTTTATATAAGACTTAGGATAAAATTTTAAGTTTCTTTATCTTTACTACCTTTGGGTATAATATATAATAATTAAATCTTGATCCACTTCCTATGTTTGAAATTATTGCATAAGTTTCATCACTCTTCAAGAATCCAACATGTCTAGAATCGATTGGAGTTAACCTTAGATTTACCTTACAATCATTTAGATAATTTCTAAATCAATCTTCCTTTTTAAAAGAATTAATTCTAACTTGACAAACTAGAAGAACTCCAGCCAACATCCTTATAAGTAGAATTAACTTGATTATTTCTTATAGAGCTCCCTTCATCACAACCCTTAATATTAATCAATAAATCCATACAAAATCTTGTCCCTTGTATAAGTCATTTAAAATTTAACACTAGCAAGATGTCTTAGTTCAATTTTAAAAAAAAAATCCAAACTTTAACTTGAATAATTAATACACTTCACCATCTTCAACAATCATAAAAAAGATTAAAAAAAAACTAATCCACAGATAGTAATACGAATTATTAAAGATTTTATCATAACCTGTATATCATACTTTGACAAAATAAATTTTTTTCTTTAATTTAACAACAATATCAAAATACTTTTGATCCACTTAGAAAAGTAAACTTTTGTCTTGAAATTCAATGTAACTTGAAAGATCAAGAAATCATATTCAGAATATGATATTTTGAGTAACCAAAGATTTTACTAAGATGTGTATCTCATATTCTCATAATAAAATTTAAGTATATTTTTCATTTAAGATTGAGTTTCATATATGATCTTCTTATTGGTTCAATACTCAAAAATATTTCTCTCTCATATGATAAAATTTCTTCTTAGACCATATCCTAATTTTCTTCTGATAAATTTAAAATTTGTAATGCTCAGATCAAAATCAGAAAAGTTATCATGATTTCCTTCCATATAAGTTTAGTATTCCAAAATCATCGAGTATACTCAACATAACATATTAATACCTCCCACTTCCTTCCAAGGTCAACTCTTTTTATATTCAGGCCACCCTACTAATTGAAATTCAAGATATAACTCGTCAATTCTATTATAGATATTATATGCCACTTATGCATAAATTTTATCTTAATATCTATTGATTCGAAATCTAAATATTGAATCTTCTCTTTTATATCTATCATGTCCTTCATGATTATAACCTAAGTTCAGATATCACTAAAATTATAATTCTGAATAATTATAACCTTAAACTCAAATATCACTTAAATCATATTTTCTAGTGATCATAATCTAAAATCTAATATCATTCTATCATACCTTTAATGATCATAATCTTAAATTCTGATATTATCAATCATACTCTATTGATTATAATCTTAGAAATGTCACAGTTTCTAGTGACCTTAAAGTTTTAATACCACTTCAGTCATATTCTCTGATATCACTCTATCACATCCTATTGATCATATATAAAATTTTGATATCACTTCATAATCTCTAATGATCTTAAACCTAAGCTCTGAAATTATTCTATCATATCCTAATCACTTATATCATAATCCCCAATGATCATAACTTAAACTCTGTTATTACTTTGTAATATTTAAATCACTTATATTATAATCCTTTAATGATCATAACCTGAACTCTGATACCACTTTGTTACATCCTATTGATCTTACATAAAGTTTTTAATATCTCTTCATAATCTTTGGTGATCTTAAATCTAAGCTCTGATACCACTTTGTCACATCCTATTGATTTTACATAAAGTTTTAATATCTCTTCATAATCTCTAGTGATCTTAAACCTAAGCTCTGATACCACTTTATCACGCCCCGAACCCAATATCCGGGTCGGATACGTGATGGCCGCACACTCCTTAGAGCAAGCCCTAAAGAATATGCAAGGCCAAAATAAATCATTACAACCTTAACATCCATAATAATTAATTTCAACAATAATTCATAAAACCTTGCATAATTACAAATTAAATTTTTTCAATCCTCTGATCAGGTACTATGATATTCTATCTATCCATCTGCTCACTCGTTAGTCCAAGCCATAGTCAATCATAAACATCTTGTGACTCTGAGAAAAAAAGAAAGATGAAGGGTGTGAGCTTTACAGCTCAGTAAGAATTTTCATATCACATCAATATAATAATATAATCTAAAAATAAAGATAAACAATAACACATAAAAGTCGATGTTCACTGTCCAGAATACTGTAAATATTTATAGATTATCTGTTTTATCAAAAGAGATGTATTGTCATATGTTAATAAGTAAAATAATTTTATTCAATGATTGTTTCATGTCTTATCTTTCTATTTTCTTCTATTATTACATTATCTTTAATCCTTTTCTTTTTGGCTTTAGCTTTGGACTACCAGGATCATGCGACGATCTTTTATTCGGATCGATTTCTATGATCTTCCTCGGATCGAAATATTCATGATCTTTCTCGGATCAAAGTGGCCATAATCTTTCTCGAATCAAATCATTCATGATCTTTCTCGAATCAGATTCTTCCACACATAAGCTTGTGGGGGTTGTCCCAGGCATAAGCTCTTGGCAGGCTATTCCACATGACAAGGTCAGTCTAAACTATATTTTTTTTTCTTTTTATTTTCATAAAATTATAATATTTGACTTCATTAATCAATTCAAATTTTTGCAGTGTAATAAATATGTCATACCCATATAATCATACCATCAATCGCTGATACATATGTATTGATATAACATACTCATGCTCAAAATTACATAAATAAATAACAGTATCTCAGATATAACAAATTCATCAATCACAATTCCAACAATGCAAAATCAATGAGATAAAACCAACGGTTAAATAACATATATAATGATAATCATGTACAGGGATTCTTACCTTTACCGGTGACTGATCCAAGCACAGAAATCAATGTTCTTCTTTGATTTATGAATTTTTTTAATAAAATATTCCACTCAATATCATATGCAGACAATCATCTCTTCATGACCCTGATCAATATAAAAATCACATATAGAGAAATTACCGATAATCGATCCTAATAACACAAATCGAGGACCTCTCTTAAAATTAATCAAAATTAGGATTTATCTAAGTATCTGAATCCTCCACTAATCCATAAGACTTCTAGAGACAAAAAATTCATGAAGAGAGAAAAAATTCTAGAGAGAGAAAGTAGAGAGAGAAAGTGGAGAGAAAATCTTCGTATCCTTCCGATGAGGTAATCATGGTCGAGATCATCAGAGGTCATATCAGGATGACTCAATATGGATTAACCATGATTGATGTTATCAATTTCGAATAAAGATCGGATCGGGATCTAATCTACTGCATGAATTTCGAACCAATCTTAGGTCATCATATTTTTCATATCAATTTTATCCTAGGATCCGTGATGAAATCAGAGAGAGAAAGATACTAGAGAGATAAAATTCATAAAGAGAGAGAAAAGTCTAGAGAGAGAATCTAGAGAGTGAAAATGTAGAGAGAATGTAGAGAGAGGAGAGAGGAAAGAGAGAGAAAGGAGGGAGAGGAGAGAGAGAAAATTTTCTCTTTCTTTTTTTTTTCTATTTTTCTTTTTCTCTTTCTCTTTTTCTTTTTCTTTTCTTTTCTTTTCCTTTTTTTTCTTTTCCTTCTTCTTTTTCTTTTTTCTTTTCCTTCTTCCCACGGCCCTCTCTTGGGCCGAAACAGGGGATGACCGATGAGGTCCCCCCTAGTGACCCGGGCTCCGATGAGATGGGTGGTGTCTGGTCGACGGCAATGGAGCAAGGCCGGCCGACAGCAAGGTTCGATCGGTGAAGTTTTTTTTTCAAAAAATAGGGGATCCATCCTCCTTTCTTCATGATTTTCGGTCATTGGCCGGTCACCGACCACCAAGACCTTCAAGGAAGAGGGATAGAGGGATGAGGGTCCTATCCTAGGGGTGAGACGCTGCAAACGGCGATGCTGGTGGCCAGAAAAGAGAGGAAGATGGCTCGTTCGAATAAAGCAAAATAGGATCATGATATTTTGTAGATTTTTTGACGATCCCGACGGCCGACGAGGGTGCACAAAGCCATGAAAAGGAGGGGAAGGAAGAGGGGAAAGAAGAGAAGGGCTTACCTCCGACTCCGGTGAGGTCTCCGACGAGTATTTGAGATGAACACGATGATGACATCTGCGGTTTCAACGAAAAAATTCGAGAAAAATAAAAGGAGAAATTCGGTGCTCGTCGTGGCTAAGCTTAGAGGAAAGGAGAAGGAGTTTTTATAGGGTGGAGGGGAGGTCGAATCCCCCTCGAATTCAGCTTCTTTTTCGATGTATTTGAGTGGAAGAAGACTCCCAGTGGGACTCTTCTTCGTTTGCCTCCACTGTTTTTTTTTTTTTTTGGTATGGGATGTGGGCTGATTCTGGGCCCAAATGGACCGGGGTGTTAGAATGCTCATGTGTTAGAGGATGTTTGGTGGATAAGGAGTGATTGGCAAATTTGGCATGCTAGAGGAGAGATTTTTCAAGGGGTAATGATCGAGGTGGAGCTGAAGAAGCGATTATACAGCCTTCAGATGCAGGAAGGTGGGAAAGTAGTCAGGATGAATTTAGATGTTCGACCAGAATATGGATTTGCAAAGTCTTGGGATGTTGGAGATGGCTGATTGACTGAGTGTTACAACTGGTTTAGAGGAGGAGAAGATCCTTTGGTGGTTTCATAGGGGTCCATGGAGTGCGGAATGTTTGAAATGGCAGCAGCGACAGTGAAGGTTCAGCAGGAGGTCCAGCAGGCTGGGCAGCTTATCTCGGATCAAATTTTGGCTTCTGCAGGGGCACCAGGAGAAGTCATGATTCAGGTGGAGCATTGGCCAGAGATGCCTCCATAGGTGGAGGATAGTTTGGCATAGGTTTAGAGCCAAGGGGTGTAAGGATGGAGCCAGATTCTAGCACCAGCGGTGATGATACACGACATGGTTCTATGTAGGATGTGCGGGCATCGATGAGCCATGGCTTTAGGGAGATCATGTCAAATGATTCATTTGTAGCAAGAGAAGATCTGGATATCTGTGAGGAGACTGAGATGAGCCTCAGATGAGATAGGTGGGTCTGAGCCCGGACAGGGTTTGAGCTGTAGTCCCTCCAAGTGAAGCTGAAGTGACAGTTGGTGAAGATACAGAAGAGAAAGACGCCGATAGGTCATTGGAGGGTGTCCGGATACAGGCATGGACCTTTAGCCCAAGTAGAGGCGGTCATCTCAGAGGCCTCTAGGGGAGCTCCAGGGCTGAAGGATTTGGCATCGATAATGGAGGTTTGCATAGGGAGCTGTCAAGACATGCAGCGATAGTAGGATCGTGCAAATGGATCATGCAGAGATTTGCCAAGTCCTGGAGGCACCAAGATGGAGGTTGTTGGTGCATGTGTGGTGTTCCCAAATCTTGAGAGGCCACGAGAGGAGCCATGGGCTTGGCTTTAGGATTCTAGGATAGGTTTGGGTCCTGGGGCTAGGACGGATTTGGTCCTAGGATGGAGATTCAGCCCTCTACAGTCGTAAGATCCTAGTTTGTGGGTCTTATAGGGGCTAATCTAAGTTTGGACCATATTTGGGTCCATGAGATTGAGTGCATGATCAGACTATAGGTATACATGAGTTTGGGTGAGTGCATTCGGATTGGGTTAGCCAAGAGAGTTTTTGGGCTTGGACTTTGGTCCATGTAATAGGTATATATACTTGTATATTATAAACCCTAAAGGAAGAGAATCAAAGGAAGCTTTTCTTCCATATCTCTCTCTCTCTCTGGTCTTTGCATGCCGCTCAAGGAGGCATTCAAAGGGCCTTCACGTGAGGAGGAAAGGGGGTGCCTCCCTCAAACCCTAGTGCTTAGGGTTTTGGAGGGGGTGCCCCATCAAGTGGGCACCTCCCTTGTGTGGCCGCCCAAGACTCCATGCCTAGGGAGTCTCCACACCCGAGGATGCCTTTGATCTGATCAGAAATCAGAGGAGGGCATGGAAGGAGGCTTTGGAGGTAGGCATGAGTGGAGAAAGTGCACAAGGTGACGAGCATGAGCAAAAGTAGCAGTTTTGCAGAAGGCTGTAGGAACTCTTTCTCTTGTGCAGTTTAGCTCTAGGTTATGGATGTCCCAATGCCATAATCTCTAAGAGGATAATCTGGTGATCTCATGGGTAGGTTTGGGCTCTGATTTGGTTTTGATCAAAGATGTGTAGAGGCCAAGATGAAGCATACAAGGAAAGGCTATGGTTTGGATAGATGCTGCCATGGAGTCCTAGTCCAACAAGGACTCCTCATCAATAATTCAGATCTAGATTTGATAGCTCAAGGTATCACGCCCCAAGTCTTGATTCTTAGGGTGTTGGAGGTGGAAGATCAGATCTGGAGGCATGTTCCAGATCCCTGGAAGCGAGAGGGGACATGAACTAAGTTGCTGCACAGGGTTTAGGGTATGCATCGATCTAGGACATGAAGTTTATAGCCCTTAGAGAGTTTGGATTGCCATAGACTCTTGTAAAGGGTTTGGTCGTAGGTCTTCTTAGGTCCGCATAAGTGCACGATAGTCCTAACATGGTGGAGCTCCCACTTAGGGTTTGTCATGTTCAAATTCACAACATTTGGAACTCGATCAGAATCCTAATAAAGATACTGACTTGAATCCTCAAAGATTCAAAACCGGCTATTACAGGCTTCATGGAGCATGGATATTTTCCATGTTCAACTTTCTTTAAGTCTCATCTTGGCTCTAAGCTAAGATGACATTTGATTTTAGTACATAATCCTCACCCGCCTCCTAGGTGACAAGGAGATCACCTACACTTGGTACCTGGTGATCATTTGTGTCTCATCCCACTTGCTATCTTAATGTGGGGCAACTTCTGGTGTGAGAGGGATCATCAAAAAAGAACCTGATGATAATAATTCTTAGATATATGCACTAAATTAAATTATGACAATTATGCAAATCAACAAAGATTGAAAAACTTATTTCATTAATGTATAAAAGATAGTACAAACATACTAAATCCTCAACAAACCCAAACCCCTAACATGCTTCTGGGACATATCTCTAGCAATGGGTTTGGTAGAAGGATCAGCAATCATATCATTAGACGAGATGTATTTCAGTACAACCAACCCTTATGCAATGATGTCATGAATAAAGTGATAGCGTGTATCAATGTGCTTGGACTTTCTATAGTACTTGGGATCCTTTCTGTAAGCTATGGCAGCCGTGTTATCATAAAAGATTACAACAGCCTCACAAAGATGCCCTATGACATTCAAGCTCTGCAAGAATCTCTTTAACCATATAGCCTCATGCACAGTAATGGTACAGGCAACATACTCTGACTCCATCATAGGTAATGAGATGCACTGCTGTTTCTTGCTACACCATGAAATGGCTCCACCTCTAAGTATGAATGCATAACCTGAAGTAGATTTATGCTTATCTTTATCTGTAGAATCATTAGCATCAGTATATCCAACCAACTTAAGACTCCCACCTTGATAGCATAAAGTTCTTTTTAGATATCGAAGTATCCTTTTAACTGCAACCCAATGGGCAGTACCTGGATTACTTTGGTATCTGCTGACCATGCCAACTATGAAACATATGTCGGGTCGAGTACACATCATAGCATATATCAAACTACTAACGGCACTTGCATATGGTACTTTTGCCATCTGTCTCTTCTCTTCTTCTGTCTTAGGACATTGCTCCATGATAAGGTATAGGTGTTGCCCAGCTATGCAACCCAAGAGGGGGGGTGAATTGGGTTTCTAAAAATTTTAAGCCCAACAGATAACTTATGAAGAACAAAATAATGGCTTTAAATCAATATTAATTAACTAAAGCAGTATTGCAAGGATATAAATATGATAAAGCGATAAAGCACACCACAAACACAAGGATTTATAGTGGTTCGGTGCTAACCTTGCACCTACGTCCACTCCCCAAGATCCCACTTGGGAATTTTAATCCACTATCCTTTGTATTCAACCCGAATACAAAACGTCGGAAACTCCGACACTAGCTATCCCAAGCTAGAATACAGGACGTCGGAAACTCCGACCCTAGCTATCCCAAGCTAGAACACTTGTTTCCCGGGTACAAGCCAACCCACAACACTCCGATTTCAGGTTCGGATCAACCTTTCCTTGTTTTGGAAATCCTCCAAAAACAAGAGCAAAAACTCACAAAGAGTAAGAATATTTAGAGCACAGATGAATACAAAAACAGCTCCTTAAATGAGCAAATATAACAATAAAAACTTTACTCAAATGAAGAACCCCTTTTTCAGATTTTCTCAAGATGAATGAACGGTTGAACGCTTGAGAAGAGGTTGATTGTTGATTGAAGATCTCTTGAAAGCTTTGAACGATCTCTAGATCAAGGTTGAAACGATAGGCGTGAAGAATTCTCTCCTTGAAAGATCTTCCTTTTCTCTTTCACAATCTCTCTGGTATATTGTGGATCCTCTCTCTTTTTCTCTATGGATATTTCGTTGATCTCAGGCTTTTTCTTGCAAATTTCGGATCCTCTCTTCTGTTCTTCTCTTTTTCCTCTCTTTTCTTCTCTACATTTGATTTCACGTTTGATCCGCTATTTAATCTGCAATTTCTTTCATCATTTAAAGCATTTTGTAGCATTAGAAGCAAGAGAAAACAATTTAGGCAGATAAAGAGCCGTTAGAGGATTTTTAGGAAGCATAAATGGCAATTAAAACGGGCAAAAAAATAGCCGTTGCTGACATTTCCCGTCGCAGGGGTCGACTCATGAGTCGACTCATGCTTCAGGAGTCGACTCATGAGTCGACTTCTGTTGCAACAGATCAGAAGATCTGATTTCTGAATTTTTCGGTTCAAATCAGCAGGGGTCGACTCATGAGTCGACTCATGCCTTGTGGGTCGACTCATGAGTCGACTCACAGGTCGTGCCAAGCCAAAAAATCCAGCGTGCCATGGGAATTTTTTTCGTGCCATTCAGCTCATAGTGCCATGAGTTGACTCATGAGTCGACTCATGCACTTTAAACCTTCATAACTTCAAAAATATTAGTCCAAACACAATGAAATTTTCACCAATAGATTTCAAATCATTTGTTCTACCAAATGGTACTATCAAATCAGGATTTTAGCAAAATTACGATTTTGCCCTTGAAGAGCATAAGGACTTTTTCAATTGTTTGTATCCCTTCAATCTGCTTTGTAATCATCAAAATCAATCTAGGAGCAACAATCTCCCCCTTTTTGATGATGACAAAACATATGAACAAAAATATTTAAGTTAAAGCATTAATTTCAAAAGAATCCATTATGGGTGTATATGCTTGAAAAGAGTATGATTCTTTTGGCATGTAATATAAATGCAAAAATAGTTTGTCCATTTTCTTAAAGATTTGAAAAGGGTATTAGATCATTTTGAGTTCAAGATATTTCAGAGCAAGAGAAGATAAATAACTTTTTCTATGTATCAGAGCAAAAATAATTTTTACAATGATATCAGAAAAGATTTTATAATGTATCAGAGCAAATTTCATACAGTATTAGAGCAAATGTTATAATATTTTAGAGAAACCTTCACACTGTATCGGATCAAATGTTATCATGTATCAGATCAAGTTGAAAGAAATTGTAGGATGAATCAGAGTAAAACAAATTTCTTATTGATGTCTCAAGGTGAGTAAAATTTCAAAAGCAAGTTTGAATATCAGAGCATATATATAAAAAATACTTATTTGCATTGTACTCATGATTTTGCTTTTGATGGATTAAGGTTCTGTCTGATACCAAATTTCTCTGTCTGATACCAAATTTCGATACCAAAATTTCTCAAAGTTTTGTTTAATCTTTCAATCCTTGTTTTTGTCTAATTTCTCCAATATTTATTTAATTTTTTTTTTAATATTTGTTTTAATTTAATTTCTCCCCTTTTTCTCATAATTTAGGGTTTTGCTTTTTGTCTAATTTCAATTTTTGTTTAATTTTAATTTCTCCCCCTTTTTGACATCATCAAACATAGTTAACTCTTTCTTTTCCTTTTCTGAAAATATTCTTTAATTTCTTCCTCTTTAGAGTTTTTCACAGATGTTTGCTCCCCCTCAATATAGCAATTATCAATAGCAAACAACAATAAGGAGAAGATAATATTTCAACAGATGTATCGGAGATTGAAATATAACCAAAATATAATCATTACAAAGAGGTAGAAATATAGGTAAAAGATGATTCCATTAAAATCATAATTGTTTCAATACATAGAATTCAACCAGCTAAATGTCAATACATGGCCCCAAGGTATAGATCCTAGAACAAGATACTAACTCCTAGAACCTAGTAAAGATCAAGATAAGTCAATGATCAAGACAAATCATGGATCGGAGTCATCAGATATAGGGTGAGGAGATGATGGATCAGAAGTGCGTCCTCTACCCCGTCTGCCTCTGCCACGAGTGGAGGTGATGGCACGAGCAGGAGAACGAGATGAACTAGGTGGTTGAGAATGCTGAGATACTAGGGCTGATACCATGAGTCTGATAGAATCAAGTACGTTCAGTGCTCTGGAAACAGATTGAAGTAGAGCAGTGAACTGGGTGGTAGCATGCTCACTCGATCCTCTGATCTCTTTCCTCAGTAGCTCATATCCACCTTCTAGTGCTCCTCTGAGCCTTCCAGCCTCTGCAGTGAGGTCTGTGACCTCAATAGTAGACTCCTGTGGCTGGGGATGGGCCAATGCAAGGACTTGCCCCTGCAAGTCAAGAACTCTGCCAGTAAGTCTCCAGACAGTATCCTCAAGCTGCTGTATCCTGACGGACTGATCTGAAATCATCTGAAATATAGTGGAGATGTGGGGAGTAATGGTCTGATCAGAAGAAGTAGCTCCAGGTGCAAAAGAAGTACTACTCCACTGGCTAGACAACAAAGAAGCCACACGCTGAGATATATGCTCGATCTGATCGTCAGCCAGTCTGAACTCTGAATGAGGTGCTCTGCTCTCTGGCTGATACACTGGTGTGGGCATCCTAGTAAACTCAGAAGGGCCAGCCTCAGTATCATGAATGAACTGGGTATCTGGTGAAGCTGCCCTAAATCATGTACAGGAGAAGTTGGACCTTCTTCTTCTACTCTGCCTTCAGTTCTGTCTTCAGCTCTTTCCTCAGCTCTCTCCTCAGCTCTTTCTTCAGAGCCCTTGATCCAACCACCAACAGTCTTTGTAATTCCCATTCGTGCAGGCTGTGTTGGTTGAAAGTGTCCACATGTGAGAGCTTGGTAGGTGTCTCCCCTTCACAGCTAACTCCAAACCTCCTAAAAACTCTAGTAAGGGCCATACCATAAGGCAAGTGTGCCTTGGATCTGTTCAAAGTTTCTCTCATGGCCTCTATCATAAGTGTAGGGAGGTTTAAGGGGGTCTGAGTGATGATATGAAACATGACACATACATCTCTGCCAGATAGTAAGTCATGTCTACCACTCCTAGGAAAGAATAGTTTTGTCACAATCTGATGCAGGACCCTCATCTCAATGGACAGTAGCTTTGCTTCCAATCTGTTTAAACTTCCTGAAAAATCTTCTCCTAAGATAATTCTGATCCCTTCTTCTTTAATTGGGAGTTCCATATATGAGTATCCTTCACTAGGCAACTGAAGTATCTCTCCCAATATCCTAGAATCCAAACAGATGTCAATCCCCTTTACAGTTGAAGTCACAGATCCGTTTCCATAATTTAGGTTCTGGTAGAACTCTCTGACTAGATCAACATAGGTGACTTCCTTAAGAGAGCAATAAAGTTCCCATCCTTGATTTTTGATCTTGGTAGCAAAAGTAAAGCCTTCTTTCTCAAAGAACCGAAAATCTATATTTTTCCCGGTTTCTACTTTTCTATCAGAAAGAAGATTTACATTGGGGCTTATGGAGGGTTGAGAGGGACCTTGAGCAGGTACTGAAACTGGATTGGGAACAGTGGAAGACTGAGCATGCCTTTTCTTTCGGACAATTTCCTCAGGCTCTCGGATTGATTTCCTTCTTTGGGGAAGTTTCATCTTTGGAGCCATATCCAATAAGGTAGCAGACAAGAAGACTTGAATTCAGTGGAGGAGGGATCACTAAAGAGTAAAGAAGAATTTTGGTGGA
Organism: Elaeis guineensis; assembly: GCF_000442705.2. Classification (NCBI taxonomy): domain Eukaryota; kingdom Viridiplantae; phylum Streptophyta; class Magnoliopsida; order Arecales; family Arecaceae; genus Elaeis; species Elaeis guineensis. The sequence continues at coordinate 3,348,097 of NC_025995.2, forward strand.
AAAAAGAAGTGGATTTTGAATGAACGGTGAAGTTCTAGGGCACGTTCCACCCGCGCCAAACACTGCGAGAATGCACAGAAAAATCCTTTTCAAGGAGGCGATTTTTGGTGGAGAGAAGGAGGGAGAATTGCCTCGAAATTAATCTTTGAATTTGGAGCAAAACAGAAGTTTGGAGAGGACGGCTTTCGGAAGGAAGACGACGAGAAGATGAGTCGTCTCATAAACAGGTTTCCCGTTTTAAAAACAATGAACCCGATGGAAGTTGGTGGGATTTACAAGTTTGCCATTGAGTCGACTCATGGGGGTCGACTCATGAAGTTCAGAAAATCAGGAAAAATGCAAATAAATTCCAAAAAATTCAAAATTTTGGGAGAAAGAATTTTGCTCAATGATAAGTTTTTAGAGTGATAAAACTGAGCTTTTGGAACCAGGATAGATGTTGAAAATTGAGCTCTAAGAGATTTTGACATCTATTCTTTGGAAATTGAGAAATTTCAGACAAATGGATCTAGAATTCCTAGATTTCTCCTAATTTCACAGAATCTTTCCTCACTAAGGGCCTTTGTAAAGATATCAGCTAATTGATTTTCAGTGCAAACATATTCAAGAATTATATTTTTGTTTTGAACATGTTCTCTTATAAAATGATGTCTTATCTCAATATGTTTAGATCTTGAGTGTTGTATTGGATTTTTAGATAGATTTATAGCACTTGTATTATCACATTTTATTGGTGTTTCATTAAGTTTGATTCCAAAATCTTCGAGTTGTTGCTTAATCCACAAGATTTGAGCACAACAACTTCCGGCTGCAATGTATTCGGCCTCAGCCGTAGACAGTGCTACCGAATTTTATTTCTTGCTAAACCATGAGATTAGGTTAACTCCAAGAAATTGGCAAGTTCCACTTGTGCTTTTTCTATCTAATTTACATCCAGCAAAATCAGCATCAGAATATCCTAACAAATTAATTTGTGAGTCCTTAGAGTACCATAACCCTATAGTTTGTGTACCATTTAAGTATCTAAGGATTCTTTTAACAGCATTCAAATGAGATTCCTTAGGATTAGATTGATATCTTGCACATAAGCAAACACTAAACATGATATCAGGCCTACTTGCAGTTAAATATAATAATGAGCCAATCATACCTCTATAGTATTTTAAGTCTACGCTTTTACCTTCATCATCCTTGTCAAGCTTACATGAGGGACTCATTGGTGTGCCAATTGGTTTGCAGTTCTCCATTCCAAATCTTTTGAGTAGATCCTTGGTGTACTTGCTTTGGGTGATGGAGATTCCCTCTTTTGATTGTTTGATTTGGAGTCCGAGGAAGAAGGTGAGTTCTCCCATCATGCTCATCTCGAACTCTCCCTGCATAAGCTTAGCAAAGTCTTGACAAAGGGATTCATTAGTAGACCCAAAAATTATGTCATCAACATAAATTTGTATAATTAGCATATCATTTTGGTTTCTTTTAATAAATAGAGTTGTATCCACATTGCCTCTTGAGAAACCATTATTTAGTAGAAATTTGCTTAGCCTTTCATACCATGCTCTAGGTGCTTGTTTTAGACCATATAAAGCTTTATTTAATCTAAAGACATGATTGGGAAAAGCATGATTTTCAAATCCAGGGGGTTGTTCTACATATACTTCTTCAGAAATATATCCATTTAAAAATACACTTTTAACATCCATTTGAAATAGTTTGAATTTCATAAAGCAAGCATAAGCAAGTAGAAGTCTAATGGCTTCTAATCTAGCAACAGGTGCAAAGGTTTCATCAAAATCAATTCCTTCTTCTTGATTATATCCCTTAGCAACCAGTCTTGCTTTATTTCTAATTACATTTCCATGCTCATCTAATTTGTTTCTAAAGACCCATTTTGTGCCAATTATTGAATAATCTTTAGGTCTTTTCACTAAGGTCCAAACATTATTTCTTTCAAATTGACTGAGTTCTTCTTGCATAGCATTAATCCAGTTATGATCATTTTCAGCTTCTTCAAAAGTTTTAGGTTCAAGTTGAGATACAAAAGCACAATGATTAAGTACATCTCTAAGTGAAGAACGTGTTTTTACCCCATGCATAGGATCTCCGATAATTAATTCCTTAGGGTGGTTGTGAACATACCTCCATTCCTTGGGTAAGTCATTTGTACCTTGAGGTTGTTCTTGAATTTCTTCACCTTTCTCATTTTGTTCATCTTCTTGATCCTTGTCTTCTGGAGTTGCTGAATCTTTTAGAGTGATCTCCTTCATACCTTCTATTAGTGGATCTGCATCATCAACACCCTTATTCTTCCTTGAAGGAAGATCGTTAGATTCATCAAAGACAACATGTATGGACTCCTCAACTACTAAGGTTCTTTTGTTGAACACTCTAAATGCTTTACTAGTGGAGGAGTAGCCTAGAAGGATTGCTTCATCTGATTTTGCATCAAATTTACCAAGTTTTTCTTTGCCATTATTTAATACAAAACATCGGCAACCAAAAACATGAAAATAGGCAATATTTGGTTTTCTTCCTTTCCAAAGTTCATAGGGGGTTTTCTTTAAAAATTGTCTTATTAAAGCACGATTTAAAATGTAACATGCTGTGTTAATAGCTTCCGCCCAAAAATATTTTGGAAGGTTGCTTTCACAGAGCATGGTACGGGCCATTTCTTCTAAGGTTCTATTTTTCCTTTCAACTACCCCATTTTGTTGGGGTGTCCTAGGAGCAGAGAAGTTGTGGCCAATTCCATTTTCATCACAAAAATTTTCAAAGTCATGATTTTCAAATTCTGTTCCATGATCACTTCTAATATTTTGAATTGAAAACCCTTTTTCATTAGTGACTTTTCGATGAAATTTCGTGAAAATTTGAAAAGTTTCATTTTTGAGAGCTAAAAAGAAAACCCAAGTAAAACGAGAGTAATCATCAATTATTACAAATCCATATCGTTTTCCTCCTAGACTAGTGGTTTTAGTTGGTCCAAATAAATCCATATGTAAGAGCTCTAAAGGTCTAGAAGTTGAAATAGTGTTTTTGGATTTAAATGATATTCTAGTTTGTTTACCTAATTGGCATGCATCACAAATTCTATCCTTTTCAAAATTTAATTTTGGCAAACCGAGAACTAAATCCTTTTTGATTAATTTTGAAAGAGAATGCATGCTAATATGTGCAAGTCTACGATGCCACAGCCAACTAGTCTCTTTTATTTTAGCATTTAAGGAAACTAGGCATTGCATGTCTAATTTAGTTAAATCATTCAAGTCTACCATATAAACATTGCCATGCCTATGTCCTATAAATTTAATGCCATCGTTAATAGGACTCGTCACAATGCATACAGATGATTCAAAACTTACTTTATACCCTTTATCACAGAATTGACTAATGCTAAGTAAGTTATGCTTTAAACCTTTAACAAGTAAAACATTCTCAATGTATTTGGAGGGAGTGATACCAATGTTACCTATCCCGATGATCTTTCCTTTGCCATTATCTCCAAAGGTGACCATCCCTCCATCCTTAGCATCAAGCGTGATGAATTGTGATTCATCACCAGTCATGTGTCTCGAGCATCCGCTGTCAAGATACCATTTCCTGTTTCCTTCTTGGGATGCTAGACACACCTGCAAGCACAGATCAAGTTTCTGTCTTAGGTACCCAAGCTTTCTTGGGTCCTTTCAGGTTAGTCAGAATGGTTCCTTTTGGAACCCATATTTTCTTTGTGTTTGCATATTTGTTAATAAGACATGTGTATGATTTATGTCCTATTCTTCCACATTTAAAACAAGTAATATTTGTAGGCTTTTTGCTTGAATAATTTGCATAAATATCCTTCAAAAATTTTTGTTTCTTCAGGGGTTTATAACCAAGTCCAGCCTTATCATATATAGCTTTCTGATTATCAAGGATCATATTTAGCTTGTTTGAACTTAAGGTGAACTTATCTACTATAGATTTCAGTTTGTTAATTTCATCCTTAAAGTTTTGATTTTCTTGAATCAATGTGAATTTTTCAATTGAAAGAATTTCAGCTTGTTTCACTAAGGACTGATTTTCCAATTTCAGCTCTTTGTTTTTCTTCCCTAGTTTCTTTAATTCATCAATTGAATCATAGAAAGCTTCATGCAATTCTTCAAAAGTAAATTCACTAGTGGATTCAGAAGTTACCTCATTTTCATGTGCCATCAGGCACAGATTGGCTTGTTCGGTTGAGGTTTCCTCGTCGGAGCTTGAGTCATCACTCGCACTCCAGGTCGCCATCATTGCCTTCTTTTTGAATTTCTTTGGACCTTTCTTCAATTGAGGACATTCGGATCTGAAATGTCCTGGCTTCTTGCACTCGTAGCATATAGGGGTTTGATCTTTCTCCTTTTCTATGCTTTGATCCCCTTTTGTAAATTTCTTTCTCATCCCCTGTTTCCTTTTTCTTAGAAACTTCTTGAATTTCCGGGTGATGAGAGCCATCTCCTCATCCTGATCTTCATCTTCAGAGTCATCTGTTTCATAATCAGGTGAAGTTGTGGATTTGAGGGCAATGGTTCTTTTCTTTTTGATTTCATCCTCTTGATGTTGCATCATGCTAAGTTCATGAGTCATCAAGGATCCAAGAAGCTCTTCTAGAGGTAGAGTGTTCAAGTCCTTTGCTTCTTGGATGGCAGTCACCTTGGCTTCCCAAGTTCTTGGCAGTGACCTGAGAATCTTCCTTACAAGTTCACTGTTAGTATAAGATTTGCCAAGACTCTTTAAACCATTGATTATATCAGTAAAACGAGTAAACATAGCAGTTATGGACTCATCATGCTCTATTTTGAACAATTCATATTTATGTACAAGCATGTTTATTTTAGACTCTTTTACTTGATTTGTTCCCTCATGGGTGACTTCTAACCTATTCCATATTTCTTTAGCAGATGCACAAGTAGAAATGCGATTAAATTCACTAGCATCTAGTGCACAATAAAGAACATTCATAGCTTTGGCATTTAATTGTGCTAATTTCTTGTCAACCTCATCCCATTCTTTCTCGGGTTTGGTTGACTCCTCACCATCTATAATCTTGGTGGGTGTGTGAGGACCATTCACTATGATACTCCACATATCATAGTCGAGTGCTTGTATGAAAATCTTTATCCGAGCTTTCCAATAGGTGTAATTAGACCCATTGAAAAGTGGAGGTCGGTTTGTTGATTGCCCCTCGGCTAGAGAAGTTCCAACATGGGTTGCCATAGATCTTTGGCTCTTTGATTGTTAGATCAAAGAAGGGCTAGAGCACTGGCTCTGATACCACTTGTTGCCCAGCTATGCAACCCAAGAGGGGGGGTGAATTGGGTTTCTAAAAATTTTAAGCCCAACCGATAACTTATGAAGAACAAAATAATGGCTTTAAATCAATATTAATTAACTAAAGCAGTATTGCAAGGATATAAATATGATAAAGCGATAAAGCACACCACAAACACAAGGATTTATAGTGGTTCGGTGCTAACCTTGCACCTACGTCCACTCCCCAAGATCCCACTTGGGAATTTTAATCCACTATCCTTTGTATTCAACCCGAATACAAAACGTCGGAAACTCCGACACTAGCTATCCCAAGCTAGAATACAGGACGTCGGAAACTCCGACCCTAGCTATCCCAAGCTAGAACACTTGTTTCCCGGGTACAAGCCAACCCACAACACTCCGATTTCAGGTTCGGATCAACCTTTCCTTGTTTTGGAAATCCTCCAAAAACAAGAGCAAAAACTCACAAAGAGTAAGAATATTTAGAGCACAGATGAATACAAAAACAGCTCCTTAAATGAGCAAATATAACAATAAAAACTTTACTCAAATGAAGAACTCCTTTTTTTAGATTTTCTCAAGATGAATGAACGGTTGAACGCTTGAGAAGAGGTTGATTGTTGATTGAAGATCTCTTGAAAGCTTTGAACGATCTCTAGATCAAGGTTGAAACGATAGGCGTGAAGAATTCTCTCCTTGAAAGATCTTCCTTTTCTCTTTCACAATCTCTCTGGTATATTGTGGATCCTCTCTCTTTTTCTCTATGGATATTTCGTTGATCTCAGGCTTTTTCTTGCAAATTTCGGATCCTCTCTTCTGTTCTTCTCTTTTTCTTCTCTTTTCTTCTCTACTTTTGATTTCACGTTTGATCCGCTATTTAATCTGCAATTTCTTTCATCATTTAAAGCATTTTGTAGCATTAGAAGCAAGAGAAAACAATTTAGGCAGATAAAGAGCCGTTAGAGGATTTTTAAGAAGCATAAATGGCAATTAAAACGGGCAAAAAAATAGCCGTTGCTGACATTTCCCGTCGCAGGGGTCGACTCATGAGTCGACTCATGCTTCAGGAGTCGACTCATGAGTCGACTTCTGTTGCAACAGACCAGAAGATCTGATTTCTGAATTTTTCGGTTCAAATCAGCAGGGGTCGACTCATGAGTCGACTCATGCCTTGTGGGTCGACTCATGAGTCGACTCACAGGTCGTGCCAAGCCAAAAAATCCAGCGTGCCATGGGAATTTTTTTCGTGCCATTCAGCTCATAGTGCCATGAGTTGACTCATGAGTCGACTCATGCACTTTAAACCTTCATAACTTCAAAAATATTAGTCCAAACACAATAAAATTTTCACCAATAGATTTCAAATCATTTGTTCTACCAAATGGTACTATCAAATCAGGATTTTAGCAAAATTACGATTTTGCCCTTGAAGAGCATAAGGACTTTTTCAATTGTTTGTATCCCTTCAATCTGCTTTGTAATCATCAAAATCAATCTAGGAGCAACAGTTGACCCACCCGAAGGAGTAAAATCCATAGGGTGTAAGTGGGTCTTCAAGAGGAAGAGAGGCACAAATGGAAAGGTGGAAACCTATAAAGCCCGTCTGGTTGCCAAGGGATATCGTCAACGTTATGGTATAGACTATGACGAGATATTTTCTCCTGTGGCAATGCTCAAATTCATTCGGATTATGCTTGCGATAGCTGCCCATCTGGACTATGAAATCTGGCAGATGGATGTGAAGACAGCTTTCCTAAATGGAGAGCTGGATGAAGAGGTGTATATGATACAACCTGAAGGATTCACATCCACAGATGAGTCTAAGGTGTGCAGACTACAGAGGTCCATTTATGGACTTAAGCAGGCATCACGGAGTTGGAACATATATTTTGATAAGACGATCAAGATGTATGACTTTGTTAAGAACGGAGAAGAGCCATGCATTTATAAGTGGGCTAATGGTCCAGTAGTAGTATTTCTTGTATTGTATGTGGATGACATTCTCTTAATCGAGAATGATGTCCCTGCATTATAGAGTATAAAGATTTGGCTGTCGTCACAGTTCTCCATGAAGGATCTGGGAGAAGCTTCCTACATCCTAGGGATGAAGATCTATAGGGATAGATCTAAAAGGTTGCTTGGTTTATCTCAGTCCACGTACATTGATACTATGCTGAAGAGGTTCAGCATGGAGAATTCCAAGAAAGGCTATCTTCCGATAGGCCATGAAATTTATCTCTCAAAGAGGGATTGTCCGACAACACCTCAAGAGAGAGAGCGTATGGGTAGGATTCCATATGCTTCGACAGTGAGATCTATCATGTACACCATGACATGTACACGATCAGATGTGGTATACTCACTAAGGGTAGTGAGTAGATACCAATCTGATCCAGGGAAGAATCACTGGAAGGTTGTTAAAACCATCCTGAAGTATTTAAGAAATACTAAGGACCAGTGGCTTGTTTATGGTGAATCAGACTTGAGACTTATAGGGTTTACAAACTCTAGTTTCTTGTCTGATCACGATGACAGCAAAAGTGTGTCAGGTTTTATTTATACCCTTAATGGTGGGGCTATCTGCTGGAAAAGTTTCAAGCAGCACACAATGGCTGATTCAGTTTGCGAGGCGGAGTATGTCGCTGCATCAGATGCTGCCAAAGAAGTGGTGTGGTTGAGAAAATTCATCATCGAGCTCGGAGTAGCACCCTCCCTTGTTGGTCCAGTTCTGCTCTACTGTGACAGCTCTGGAGCCATTGCTCAGGCGAAAAAACCAAAGGCAAAAAAAACCAAAGGCACACTAGTGGATGAAGCATATTCTGTGCCGCTACCATCTCATCTGAAAAATTATGGATCGAGGTGACGTCGATCTTCAGAAGATCGATGGGAAGGAGAACTTGGCTGACCCATTCACTAAAGCCATTGCGGTGAAGGAGTTCGACAACTACAAGTCGAAGATGGGTATTAGATATTGCACCGATTGGCTTTAAGCCAAGTGAGAGATTGTTGGGAATAGTGTCCCAAAGTCAATCGTCAATCTGTTGACGGTTGTGCTCATTTTTATATTTATACATGAATTATGAATTAATAAAAATTATTTTGATATTTTTCATCACAAAATATTTCATCTTCTAATGAACTCCTATGTTGTGGTGAAGTCCTTAGGACTATTTAGACTCGACAAAGGAAGATTTATCATTTAGTCCTTAAATCTGTTTGCGACCAAATGATACATTTTTACCAAGGATGACAACGTTTATCAAGCATAGGTCATTGTGTGCCATATAGGTTGGTTGTCCTCTTAACCAATGAGTGTGGAGATATTGGTATGGCATACAGATGAGATGTAAGGGTACATCTACACTGAACGTGACCGACTCCAGAACTATTTCTGCTGTCAAGATTTGCTCTGATGGAATATGGATATAAATATCCCTCTGATCTAAGACCGCCACGGTGACTTGCAAGCAACTCACTGCACTTAGGCACTGGACTACTTGAATTTTTAATTCAATGACAGAAGGCTGCTGGGTGTAGTCAAGTACTTGACTTGTCGGTGCGTGTGTCAAGATGGGATTGACCACTCCAGTTTAGGAGCTGTGTACAATCATATTTTAATTTAGCAAAACCTTGGCCAGGGTAGTCCTTGTGAGGAGTCACAGGACTGTTTGAGTTGAGCACGATTCGGATGATCTGATCAGGATTGACAGTTTAACCTTGAGTCGTCCTAAACACAGGGGTCAAAAGGATGAATTATACAGTAACCATATTCATGTAGGTTCTGAGTGTTGCGATTGTGACTCTTCGACCTATCTGATCGTCGGATACCATTGCTAGATGGTCACTTCGATTAGTACAGGAATTGGTTCCTGTGCTACCGGCTTAGGTTCGAACCTACGGGGTCACACACATTAGAGGTTCTTATCTGATCTGATGGCTGATATAGAATCCTACATGTTTGAGACTCAGTGATCGAGAATCAGAATTCTCTGATCATGAGTTCCACACATTATGGGTACCGGGGTCAAGAGTCCCATTGGTTGGGATTTTTCGATCAGAATTACATATCGATGAATTCTGATGCCCGATTGTCCATCAGATTTGGACTCAATATTTATGAGAGGTTTAATTAGTGATTTGATCACTAATTAACTTAATTTGATTGAGTAATTATTTTTGGATCAAGTCCAATTGAATTGGATTCAGTTGGGTTTGACCCGATTAGGTTAAGAGTTGATCTAATCGTCAAGATGGTTTGGTCCCTGATTTGATCAGGGGTTGGGCTTAGTCAATTTCTAATTTGATTAGGATTTTATTGAGCCTAATTAAGCCTAATTAAGTTGGATTGAAATTAGTCTAATTGGACCTAACTTATTTGGTTCAATTAGGTTGGTTTAAATAATTAAACCACCTTGACCCAATCTCCATGCGCCACCTCACTTCCATTGCACCCATTTGAATTCATGAGAAGGAACTTCTCATGAATTTTTTCCTCACACCAAGCCCTCTCCACGCCCCACTTTAATATGCCATATGAATGGATAACAATGATTGGTTGGCCATTCAAATTCAAAATAAAGTTTGAATTTGAATGGGCAATCAATCTTTGCGTCTTATCCCTTTTTTTACGTCCCATTTATTACATGAGAAAAGGTTTCTCATGAAATCACTCCATGCACAATTTAAGCCACGCCTCACACCTTTAGTGGATAAGGGATGAGTTGGTGTCCATTTGAATTCAAAATTTGATTTGAATTGAAATGTGCAATTACTCATCTTTATCCTTTCTTTTGGATAAGACGTTTGACATTGTTATAAAAGGAGGAGAAGAGTGGGGCGTGCAAGAAGAAGATTTTTGGAGAAAAATTTTGGGGCGTGAGAAGTCTTGTGCGTGAGAAGGAAGTCCATATCCTTCCAAGAGAAAAAGAAAGAAAAGAAAGAAAAGTGGGTGCAAGGTTTCTAGTGAATTCCCTAGAGTTTTAACCTGGGGTTCGGGAAGTGAGAAAGTGAGCTATGAGTGTTGTGAGCCTACAAAATCTCAGGAAGATCTTCAACATCCTCTCAAGCACGTCTGTTGATGATCCAAAACATCCAAAGAATCGATAGACATCGATTGAAGGAGTTCGATCAGTATCGACTGTCAAAAGGGCTCTACAACGAGCTAGCATTCGTGAGGAGTCGATCAGATCGAGAGCTTCGTGTGGATGATCTGTAGAGGCCAGACACACTATGTGTCTATATCGCGATGATCAGACTCTTTCGATGGTGATCAGATTGCGGCGATCTACTATCCGCACAAAGGTATTGTGTTCTGAACACATTACAGTAAAGTATTTACTGTTCGAATTTGAATTTCAAATTTAAATGAATGCATGCTATATATCATATTTAGATCTTAGTGTAGGATAAATTTATATTAATTAATTAGATTAATTAATATTTTTTGCTGTAAAATCATAATTTTGAAAAAGTTTTAAAATTACCATTTTACCCCTGCACTGAATTTTTCCCACAGGCATGATCTCTTATTTGGTAGGGATATTTACATCATGTACCATGTGATCACCTAGACCCCCTTGAACCTTCCTGCTTTGATGTTTGTGGCCATGAGGGAGACCCTGAACAAGTCTAAGGCTCACTTGCCTTATGGTATGGTACTCACCTTGATCTTTAGGAGGTTAGGAGTCTATTTTGAGGGGAAGACAGTCACCAAATTGTCACACTCTAACACCATCAACTGCCACACACTACCGTATGGGTTTCTCAAAGACTGATGGCGGTTGATCGAAGGGTGTTGAGGAAAGAGCAAAGGAGAAGGGACCGTCTTCACCTCCTCTTGATCACAGAGCATCTCTTGATATTCAGTTCGTATCTGATCATGAGGCTGGTCCCTCAAAGTTAGTGAGAAGGCATGCTTCAGTTCCATAATCAGGGAGTAGGGTACATCCTTCAGAGTTCAGACTTGCAGATGATCAGATTGAGTTGATGTCCCAACGTGTTGCCTCCATTTTATCTCAGTAGTTTGCTACCTCAGTCTTTGCTCAGAGGTCGACATCTGAGACTGACTCAGATCAGACTTTGATCCCTCATATCTCTACTATCTATCAAATGCTCACAGCTTAGTCTGTATGACTTAAGGAGCTTGAGGGATGTGTTCTGAGACTGATGGGCAGAGTTCTAGATTTGCAGAGGCAAGTATTAGCGTTAGCCCATCTCCAACCGCATGAGAACATCACAGAGGTCTCCAATCTATCTGCAGAGGCGGCTAGACTTCGAAGAGTTTTGGAGGGTGGATTTGACTTCTTGAGGAGATAGTTTAGTGACTCCAGTGAGACTGTCTCTACTCAGATTAGTGCCTTGATGCAGTCCATGCGAGAGCTTTGGAATAATTGGACACCATCAGACTTTCTCTCCTAGCACAGTCCATAGCTTCCCAGGCTCCAGGATCTTCTTGCCCTTCTGCTCGTGCCGGTACTTCTACCCATGGCCGAGGCAGATGTGATCGAGGACGTGCCCGTAGCCTTGATCCTAAGACTCCTCATCATATCTCTGACTCTTTAGATTTTGATCCCTCTAGCCATGATATCTATTAGATCTAGTATAGTTAGTCTTTTATGTCTAGGTTCTAGCTTATGGCCTTTGTAATTGTTGGCTGATTGACTCATGGATAGTTATATTTTTATTCATGATTTTTGTATGGCCTATGTACTTTGACTTGACTCATATGTATTGTGACACTTATGTCACATTTTGGATATATACATATATATTCTTTTAACTTCTATGAATATCTTTGGATTGATTTTTATGAATGGTATTAATTGAAATATCTTAATATGATATTAAAAATGCCTCATATATGTGTTATAAAATATTATGAATGGCAATATCTTCTATATGAGCAAATTGAAATATCCTTTATGATTGCTATAGTGAGGGAGAGTCTCTTTTATTTTTTTCTTAAAAAGTAGGAGTAATGATCTTAATTGATGTTGTCAAAAAGGAAGAGTAGATGAATAAAATCGAGCAATAAGCAAAATTATCTAAAATCGAGCAATAAGCAAACTTGTCTAAAATCGAGCAATAAGCAAAATTGTCAAAGTAAATTTGTCAAAAGCAAATAATCTTATAAGCTATCTTAACACTAATCTTCAAACTACTCATAATATATTTTATTCAAATAATTGGCTATAATGTTTAAGTGATGCATCTTCATAAATTTAAAATTCTTGATTAATGCTTTATATATGTTATATTTGCTTTTACTCCAGTATTTTGTCATCATCAAAAAGGAGAAGATTGTTACTCCATGAATTGATTTTGATGATTACAATACATTTGAGAGGGTTACTAATGATTTGGCTTGAAAAAGATTTATTGTATTTCAGGGGCAAAATCATAATTTTATCAAGTTCTGATTCGAAAGTCTCAAGAGCAAGAATAGAAGATTTGGATCTATTGGAGGTAATTTTATACTTTTTGGATAGATATGTTGAGAGAAATTCGAGTTTAAAGAATTGGGTCGACCCTATGAGTCGACTCCTATCAAAAGGAGCTGAACGGCACATTATTTTTGACTGGCACACCCCAAGGGATCGATCCCATGAGTCGACCTCTGTTGCTGTGCAGGCCAAAGATACAGAATAGTGATTTTTTGTTCTGGGCACAGAGGTCGACCCCATGAGTCGACCTCCTGTGATGAAAACTTTCGTAATGGGCTAGTTTTCAGCTCTTTTTGGCAATATTTAATACTCTTTTAATGATCTCCAATGGCTCTATTTCAGCTCAGATTTCTCTCTACCATCTATTGAAGCTATAAAGGTACTTAAAGGAAGAAAAAAGAAGTAAGATTGAAGAGACTCAAGTATTTATTTCAGCCCTAAGCAAAAAGATCTCTTCAAGAAAAAGAAGCTTTCAATTCAAGC